>NW_027141111.1:5365023-5598053 GCF_036365525.1 Heterodontus francisci
AGGAGAGTGTGTTCCCCTGATGGCTTAATATACACGGGACATGTTACCAGGTGAACAGTATAAGTGAGGAGAGTGTGTTCCCTGGATGTTTTAATACTGACGGGACATGTTACCAGATGAACTGTATAAGTGAGGAGAGTGTGTTCCCCTGATGGCTTCATATACACGGGACATGTCACCAGGTGAACAGTATAAGTGAGGAGAGTGTGTTCCCCTGATTGTTTACTACTGACGTGACATGTTACCAGATGAACAGTATAAGTGAGGAGAGTGTGTTCCCCTGATTGTTTAATACACCACGCGACATGTTACCAGATGAACAGTATAAGTGAGGAGAATGTGTTCCCCTGATTGTTTAATACGCACGGGACATGTTACCAGAAGATCAGTATAAGTCAGGAGAGTGTGTTCCCCTGATTGTTTAATACACACGGGACATGTTACCAGGTGAACAGTATAAGTGAGGAGAGTGTGTTCCCCTGATTGTTCAATATACACGGGACATGTTACCTGGTGAACAGTATAAGTGAGGAGAATGTGTTCCCCTGATTGTTTAATACGCACGGGACATGTTACCAGAAGATCAGTATAAGTGAGGAGAGTGTGTTCCCCTGATTGTTTAATACACACGGGACATGTCACCAAGTCAACTGTATAAGTGAGGAGAGTGTGTTCCACTGATTGTTTAATACACACGGGACATGTTACCAGAAGATCAGTATAAGTCAGGAGAGTGTGTTCCCCTGATTGTTTAATACACACGGGACATGTTACCAGGTGAACAGTATAAGTGAGGAGAGTGTGTTCCCCTGATGGTTTAATACTGACGTGATATGTTACCAGATGAACAGTATAAGTGAGGAGAGTGTGTTCCCCTGATGGTTTAATACCGACGGGACATTTTACCAGGTGAACAGTATAAGTGAGGAGAGTGTGTTCCCCTGATGGTTTAATATACACAGGACATGTCAGCAGGTGAACTGTAATCGTGAGGAGAGTATGTTCCCCTGATTGTTTATTACGCACGGGACATGTCACCAGGTGAACAGTATAAGTGAGGAGAGTGTGTTCCCCTGATGGTTTAATACTGAGGTGATATGTTACCAGATGAACAGTCTCCGTGAGGAGAGTGTGTTCCCCTGATTGTTTAATACACATAGGACATGTTACCAGATGAACAGTATAAGTGAGGAGAGTGTGTTCCCCTGATTGTTTAATACACACGGGACATGTTACCAGGTGAACAGTATAAGTGAGGAGAGTGTCTTCCCCTGATGTTTTAATGTACACGGGAAATGTTACCAAGTGAACTGTATAAGTGAGGAGAGTGTGTTCCCCTGATTGTTTAATACACACGGGACATGTTACCAGATGAACAGTATAAGTGAGGAGAGTGTGTTCCCCTGATTGTTTAATACACACGGGACATGTTACCAGGTGAACAGTAGAAGTGAGGAGAGTGTGTTCCCCTGATGGTTTAATGCGCACAGGACATGTTACCAGGTGAACAGTATAAGTGAGGAGAGTGTGTTCCCCTGATGTTTTAATACTGACGGGACATGTTACCAGTTGAACAGTATAAGTGAGGAGAGTGTGTTCCCCTGATGGCTTAATATACACAGGACATGTTACCAGGTGAACAGTATAAGTGAGGAGAGTGTGTTCCCCTGATTGTTTAATACACCACGGGACATGTTACCAGATGAACAGTATAAGTGAGGATAGTGTGTTCCCCTGATGGTTTAATACACACAGGACATGTTACCAGGTGAACAGTATAAGTGAGGAGAGTGTGTTCCCCTGATTGTTTAATACACCAAGGGACATGTTACCAGATGAACAGTATAAGTGAGGAGAGTGTGTTCCCCTGATGGTTTAATACACACAGGACATGTTACCAGGTGAACAGTATAAGTGAGGAGAGTGTGTTCCCCTGATTGTTTAATACACCACGGGACATGTTACCAGATGAACAGTATAAGTGAGGAGAGTGTGTTCCCCTGATTGTTTAATACACACGGGACATGTTACCAGATGAACAGTATAAGTGAGGAGAGTGTGTTCCCCTGATTGTTTAATATTCACGGGACATGTTACCAGGTGAACAGTATAAGTGAGGAGAGTGTGTTCCCCTGATTGTTTAATACACACGGGACATGTTACCAGGTGAACAGTATAAGTGAGGAGAGTGTCTTCCCCTGATGGTTTAATATGCATGGGACATGATACCAGGTGAAATTTATAAGTGAGGAGAGTGTCTTCCCCTGATGGTTTTATGTACACGGGAAATGTTACCAGGTGAACTGCATAAGTGAGGAGACTGTGTTCCCCTGATTGTTTAATACACACGGGACATGTTACCAGATGAACAGTATAAGTGAGGCGAGTGTGTTCCCTGATTGTTTAATACACACGGGACATGTTACCAGGCGAACAGTAGAAGTGAGGAGAGTGTGTTCCCCTGATGGTTTAATGCGCACAGGACATGTTACCAGGTGAACAGTATAAGTGAGGAGAGTGTGTTCCCTGGATGGTTTAATGCGCACAGGACATGTTACCAGGTGAACAGTATAAGTGAGGAGAGTGTGTTCCCTGGATGGTTTAATACTGACGGGACATGTTACCAGTTGAACAGTATAAGTGAGGAGAGTGTGTTCCCCTGATGGCTTAATATACACGGGACATGTTACCAGGTGAACAGTATAAGTGAGGAGAGTGTGTTCCCTGGATGGTTTAATACTGACGGGACATGTTACCAGATGATCAGTATATGTGAGGAGAGTGTGTTCCCCTGATTGTTTAATACACACGAGACATGTTACCAGGTGAACAGTATAATGGAGGAGAGTGTGTTCCCCTGATGGTTTAATACTGACGGGACATGTTACCAGGTGAACAGTATAAGTGAGGAGAGTGTGTTCATCTGATGGTTTAATATACATGGGACATGTTACCAGGTGAAAAGTGTAAGTGAGGAGAGGGTTTTCCACTGATTGTTTAATACACACGGGACATGTCAACAGGTGAAAAGCTTAAGTGAGGAGGGTGTGTTCCCCTGATGGTTTAAAAAACATGGGACATGTTACCAGGTGAACAGTTTAAGAGAGAAGAGAGTGTTGCCCTGATGGTTTAATATACATGGGACATGTCACCAGGTGAACAGTATAAGTGAGGAGAGTGTTTTCCCCTGATTGTTTAATATACACGGGACATGTTACCAGGTGAACAGTATAAGTGAGGAGAATGTGTTCCCCTGATTGTTTAATATACACGGGACATGTCACCAGGTGAACAGTATAAGTGAGGAGAGTGTGTTCCCCTGATGGTTTAATACGCACGGGACATGTTACCAGGTGAACAGTATAAGTGAGGAGAGTGTGTTCCCCTGATGGTTTAATATACACAGGACATGTTACCAGGTGAAGAGTATAAGTGAGGAGAATGTGTTCCCCTGATTGTTTAATACACACGGGACATGTCACCAGGTGAACAGTATAAGTGAGGAGAGTGTGTTCCCCTGATGGTTTCATACTGACGTGATATGTTACCAGATGAACAGTATAAGTGAGGAGAGTGTGTTCCCCTGATGGTTTAATACGCACGGGACATGTTACCAGGTGAACAGTATAAGTGAGGAGAGTGTGTTCCCCTGATGGTTTAATATACACAGGACATGTCACCAGGTGAACTGTAATCGTGAGGAGAGTATGTTCCCCTGATTGTTTAATACGCACGGGACATGTTACCAGATGAACAGTATAAGTGAGGAGAGTGTGTTCCCCTGATTGTTTAATACACACGGGACATGTTACCAGGTGAACAGTATAAGTGAGGAGAGTGTCTTCCCCTGATGTTTTAATGTACACGGGAAATGTTACCAAGTGAACTGTATAAGTGAGGAGAGTGTGTTCCCCTGATTGTTTAATACACACTGGACATGTTACCAGATGAACAGTATAAGTGAGGAGAGTGTGTTCCCCTGATTGTTTAATACACATAGGACATGTTACCAGATGAACAGTATAAGTGAGGAGAGTGTGTTCCCCTGATTGTTTAATACACACGGGACATGTTACCAGGTGAACAGTATAAGTGAGGAGAGTGTCTTCCCCTGATGTTTTAATGTACACGGGAAATGTTACCAAGTGAACTGTATAAGTGAGGAGAGTGTGTTCCCCTGATTGTTTAATACACACGGGACATGTTACCAGATGAACAGTATAAGTGAGGAGAGTGTGTTCCCCTGATTGTTTAATACACACGGGACATGTTACCAGGTGAACAGTAGAAGTGAGGAGAGTGTGTTCCCCTGATGGTTTAATGCGCACAGGACATGTTACCAGGTGAACAGTATAAGTGAGGAGAGTCTGTTCCCCTGATGTTTTAATACTGACGGGACATGTTACCAGTTGAACAGTATAAGTGAGGAGAGTGTGTTCCCCTGATGGCTTAATATACACGGGACATGTTCCCAGGTGAACAGTATAAGTGAGGAGAGTGTGTTCCCTGGATGTTTTAATACTGACGGGACATGTTACCAGATGAACTGTATAAGTGAGGAGAGTGTGTTCCCCTGATGGCTTCATATACACGGGACATGTCACCAGGTGAACAGTATAAGTGAGGAGAGTGTGTTCCCCTGATTGTTTACTACTGACGTGATATGTTACCTGGTGAACAGTATAAGTGAGGAGAGTGTGTTCCCCTGATTGTTTAATACACACGGGACATGTTACCAGGTGAACAGTATAAGTGAGGAGAATGTGTTCCCCTGATTGTTTAATACACACGGGACATGTTACCAGGTGAGCTGTATAAGTGAGGAGAGTGTGTTCCCCTGATTGTTTAATACACACGGGACATGTTACCAGGTGAACTGTATAAGTGAGGAGAGTGTGTTCCCCTGATGGCTTCATATACACGGGACATGTTACCAGGTGAACAGTATAAGTGAGGAGAGTGTGTTCCCCTGATTGTTTAATATACACGGGACATGTTACCAGGTGAACTGTATAAGTGAGGAGAGTGTGTTCCCCTGATTGTTTAATACACACGGGACATGTTACCAGGTGAACTGTATAAGTGAGGAGAGTGTGTTCCCCTGATGGCTTCATATACACGGGACATGTTACCAGGTGAACAGTATAAGTGAGGAGAGTGTGTTCCCCTGATTGTTTAATATACACGGGACATGTTACCAGGTGAACAGTATAAGTGAGGAGAATGTGTTCCCCTGATTGTTTAATACGCACGGGACATGTTACCAGAAGATCAGTATAAGTGAGGAGAGTGTGTTCCCCTGATTGTTTAATACACACGGGACATGTCACCAAGTCAACTGTATAAGTGAGGAGAGTGTGTTCCACTGATTGTTTAATACACACGGGACATGTTACCAGAAGATCAGTGTAAGTCAGGAGAGTGTGTTCCCCTGATTGTTTAATACACACGGGACATGTTACCAGGTGAACAGTATAAGTGAGGAGAGTGTGTTCCCCTGATGGTTTAATACTGACGTGATATGTTACCAGATGAACAGTATAAGTGAGGAGAGTGTGTTCCCCTGATGGTTTAATACGCACGGGACATGTTTCCAGGTGAACAGTATAAGTGAGGAGAGTGTGTTCCCCTGATGGTTTAATATACACAGGACATGTCACCAGGTGAACTGTAATCGTGAGGAGAGTATGTTCCCCTGATTGTTTATTACGCACGGGACATGTCACCAGGTGAACAGTATAAGTGAGGAGAGTGTGTTCCCCTGATGGTTTAATACTGAGGTGATATGTTACCAGATGAACAGTCTCAGTGAGGAGAGTGTGTTCCCCTGATTGTTTAATACACACGGGACATGTTACCAGATGAACAGTATAAGTGAGGAGAGTGTGTTCCCCTGATTGTTTAATACACATAGGACATGTTACCAGATGAACAGTATAAGTGAGGAGAGTGTGTTCCCCTGATTGTTTAATACACACGGGACATGTTACCAGGTGAACAGTATAAGTGAGGAGAGTGTCTTCCCCTGATGTTTTAATGTACACGGGAAATGTTACCAAGTGAACTGTATAAGTGAGGAGAGTGTGTTCCCCTGATTGTTTAATACACACGGGACATGTTACCAGATGAACAGTATAAGTGAGGAGAGTGTGTTCCCCTGATTGTTTAATACACACGGGACATGTTACCAGGTGAACAGTAGAAGTGAGGAGAGTGTGTTCCCCTGATGGTTTAATGCGCACAGGACATGTTACCAGGTGAACAGTATAAGTGAGGAGAGTGTGTTCCCCTGATGTTTTAATACTGACGGGACATGTTACCAGTTGAACAGTATAAGTGAGGAGAGTGTGTTCCCCTGATGGTTTAATGCGCACAGGACATGTTACCAGGTGAACAGTATAAGTGAGGAGAGTGTGTTCCCCTGATGGTTTAATGCGCACAGGACATGTTACCAGGTGAACAGTATAAGTGAGGAGAGTGTGTTCCCCTGATGTTTTAATACTGACGGGACATGTTACCAGGTGAACAGTATAAGTGAGGAGAGTGTGTTCCCCTGATGTTTTAATACTGACGGGACATGTTACCAGGTGAACAGTATAAGTGAGGAGAGTGTGTTCCCCTGATGGCTTAATATACACGGGACATGTTACCAGGTGAACAGTATAAGTGAGGAGAGTGTGTTCCCTGGATGTTTTAATACTGACGGGACATGTTACCAGATGAACTGTATAAGTGAGGAGAGTGTGTTCCCCAGATTGTTGAATACACACGGGACATGTTACCAGATGAGCAGTATAAGTGAGGAGAGTGTGTTCCCCTGATTGTTTACTACTTACGTGATATGTTACCAGATGAACAGTATAAGTGAGGAGAGTGTGTTCCCCTGATTGTTGAATACACACGGGACATGTTACCAGATGAGCAGTATAAGTGAGGAGAGTGTGTTCCCCTGATTGTTTACTACTTACGTGATATGTTAGCAGATGAGCAGTATAAGTGAGGAGAGTGTGTTCCCCTGATTGTTTACTACTGACGTGATATGTTACCAGATGAACAGTATAAGTGAGGAGAGTGTGTTCCCCTGATGGCTTCATATACACGGGACATGTCACCAGGTGAACAGTATAAGTGAGGAGAGTGTGTTCCCCTGATTGTTTAATACACCACGGGACATGTTACCAGATGAACAGTATAAGTGAGGAGAATGTGTTCCCCTGATTGTTTAATACGCACGGGACATGTCATCAAGTCAACTGTATAAGTGAGGAGAGTGTGTTCCACTGATTGTTTAATACACACGGGACATGTTACCAGAAGATCAGTATAAGTCAGGAGAGTGTGTTCCCCTGATTGTTTAATACACACGGGACATGTTACCAGGTGAACAGTATAAGTGAGGAGAGTGTGTTCCCATGATGGTTTAATACACACGGGACATGTTACCAGATGATCAGTAAAAGTGAGGAGAGTGTGTTCCCCTGATTGTTTAATACACACGGGACATGTTACCAGGTGAACAGTATCAGGGAGGAGAGTGTGTTCCCCTGATGGTTTAATACACACGGGACATGTCACCAGGTGAACAGTATAATTGAGCAGAGTGTGATCCCCTGATTGTTTAATACACACGGGACATGTTACCAGGTGAACAGTATAATTGAGGAGAGTGTGATCCCCTGATTGTTTAATATACACGGGACATGTTACCAGGTGAACAGTATAAGTGAGGAGAGTCTGTTCCCCTGATTGTTTAATACTGACTGGACATGTCACCAGGTGAACAGTATAAGTGAGGAGAGTGTGTTCCCCTGATTCTTTAATACACACGGGACATTTCACCAGGTGAACAGTGTAAGTGAGGAGAGTGTGTTCCCCTGATTGTTCAATACACACGGGACATGTTACCAGGTGAACAGTATAAGTGAGGAGAGTGTGTTCCCCTGATGGTTTAATGCACACGGGACATGTTACCAGGTGAACAGTATAAGTGAGGAGAGTGTGTTCCCCTGATGGTTTAATATTCACGGGACATGTTACCAGATGAACAGTATAGTGAGGAGAGTGTGTTCATCTGATGGTTTAATATACATGGGACATGTTACCAGGTGAAAAGTGTAAGTGAGGAGATGGTGTTCCCCTGATGGTTTAATATACACGGGACATGTTACCAGGTGAACAGTATAAGTGAGGAGAATGTGTTCCCCAGATTGTTTAATAGACACGGCACATGTCACCAGGTGAACAGTATAAGTGAGGAGAGTGTGTTCCCCTGATGGTTTAATACTGACGTGATATGTTACCAGATGAACAGTATAAGTGAGGAGAGTGTGTTCCCCTGATGGTTTAATACACACAGGACATGTTACCAGGTGAACAGTATAAGTGAGGAGAGTGTGTTCCCCTGATTGTTTAATACACCACGGGACATGTTACCAGATGAACAGTATAAGTGAGGAGAGTGTGTTCCCCTGATTGTTTAATACACACGGGACATGTTACCAGAAGAACAGTATAAGTGAGGAGAGTGTGTTCCACTGATTGTTTAATACACACGGGACATGTTACCAGGTGAACAGTATAAGTGAAGAGAGTGTGTTCCCCTGATTGTTTAATACACACGGGACATGTTACCAGGTGAACAGTATAAGTGAGGAGAGTGTGTTCCCCTGATTGTTTAATACACCACGGGACATGTCACCAGGTGAACAGTATAAGTGAGGAGAGTGTGTTCCCCTGATTGTTCAATGCACACGGGACATGTTACCAGGTGAACAGTATAAGTGAGGAGAGTCTGTTCCCCTGATTGTTTAATACACACGGGACATGTTACCAGGTGAACAGTATAAGTGAGGAGAGTGTGTTCCCCTGATTGTTTAATACACACAGGGCATGTTACCAGGTGAACAGTATTTGTGAGGAGAGTGTGTTCCCCTGATTGTTTAATATACACAGGGTATGTTACCAGGTGAACAGTATAAGTGAGGAGAGTGTGTTCCCCTGATTGTTTAATACACACGGGACATGTTACCAGGTGAACAGTATAAGTGAGGAGAGTGTGTTCCCCTGATTGTTTAATACACATAGGACATGTTACCAGATGAACAGTATAAGTGAGGAGAGTGTGTTCCCCTGATTGTTTAATACACACGGGACATGTTACCAGGTGAACAGTATAAGTGAGGAGAGTGTCTTCCCCTGATGTTTTAATGTACACGGGAAATGTTACCAAGTGAACTGTATAAGTGAGGAGAGTGTGTTCCCCTGATTGTTTAATACACAGGGTATGTTACCAGGTGAACAGTATAAGTGAGGAGAGTGTGTTCCCCTGATGGTTTAATATTCACGGGACATGTTACCAGATGAACAGTATAGTGAGGAGAGTGTGTTCATCTGATGGTTTAATATACATGGGACATGTTACCAGGTGAAAAGTGTAAGTGAGGAGATGGTGTTCCCCTGATGGTTTAATATACACGGGACATGTTACCAGGTGAACAGTATAAGTGAGGAGAATGTGTTCCCCTGATTGTTTAATAGACACGGCACATGTCACCAGGTGAACAGTATAAGTGAGGAGAGTGTGTTCCCCTGATGGTTTAATACTGACGTGATATGTTACCAGATGAACAGTATAAGTGAGGAGAGTGTGTTCCCCTGATGGTTTAATACACACAGGACATGTTACCAGGTGAACAGTATAAGTGAGGAGAGTGTGTTCCCCTGATTGTTTAATACACCACGGGACATGTTACCAGATGAACAGTATAAGTGAGGAGAGTGTGTTCCCCTGATTGTTTAATACACCACGGGACATGTTACCAGATGAACAGTGTAAGTGAGGAGAGTGTGTTCCCCTGATTGTTTAATACACACGGGACATGTTACCAGAAGAACAGTATAAGTGAGGAGAGTGTGTTCCCCTGATTGTTTAATACACACGGGACATGTTACCAGGTGAACAGCATAAGTGAGGAGAGTGTGTTCCCCTGATTGTTTAATACACCACGGGACATGTTACCAGATGAACAGTATAAGTGAGGAGAGTGTGTTCCCCTGATTGTTTAATACACACGGGACATGTTACCAGATGAACAGTATAAGTGAGGAGAGTGTGTTCCCCTGATTGTTTAATACACACGGGACATGTTACCAGGTGAACAGTATAAGTGAGGAGAGTGTGTTCCCCTGATTGTTTAATACACACGGGACATGCCACCAGGTGAACAGTATAAGTGAGGAGAGTGTGTTCCCCTGATTGTTCAATGCACACGGGACATGTTACCAGGTGAACAGTATAAGTGAGGAGAGTCTGTTCCCCTGATTGTTTAATACACACGGGACATGTTACCAGGTGAACAGTATAAGTGAGGAGAGTGTGTTCCCCTGATTGTTTAATACACACAGGGCATGTTACCAGGTGAACAGTATTTGTGAGGAGAGTGTGTTTCGCTGATTGTTTAATATACACAGGGTATGTTACCAGGTGAACAGTATAAGTGAGGAGAGTGTGTTCCCCTGATTGTTTAATACACACGGGACATGTTACCAGGTGAACAGTATAAGTGAGGAGAGTGTGTTCCCCTGATTGTTTAATACACATAGGACATGTTACCAGATGAACAGTATAAGTGAGGAGAGTGTGTTCCCCTGATTGTTTAATACACACGGGACATGTTACCAGGTGAACAGTATAAGTGAGGAGAGTGTCTTCCCCTGATGTTTTAATGTACACGGGAAATGTTACCAAGTGAACTGTATAAGTGAGGAGAGTGTGTTCCCCTGATTGTTTAATACACACGGGACATGTTACCAGATGAACAGTATAAGTGAGGAGAGTGTGTTCCCCTGATTGTTTAATACACACGGGACATGTTACCAGGTGAACAGTAGAAGTGAGGAGAGTGTGTTCCCCTGATGGTTTAATGCGCACAGGACATGTTACCAGGTGAACAGTATAAGTGAGGAGAGTGTGTTCCCCTGATGTTTTAATACTGACGGGACATGTTACCAGTTGAACAGTATAAGTGAGGAGAGTGTGTTCCCCTGATGGCTTAATATACACGGGACATGTTACCAGGTGAACAGTATAAGTGAGGAGAGTGTGTTCCCTGGATGTTTTAATACTGACGGGACATGTTACCAGATGAACTGTATAAGTGAGGAGAGTGTGTTCCCCTGATGGCTTCATATACACGGGACATGTCACCAGGTGAACTGTATAAGTGAGGAGAGTGTGTTCCCCTGATTGTTTACTACTGACGTGATATGTTACCAGGTGAACAGTATAAGTGAGGAGAGTGTGTTCCCCTGATTGTTTAATACACACGGGACATGTTACCAGGTGAACAGTATAAGTGAGGAGAATGTGTTCCCCTGATTGTTTAATACACACGGGACATGTTACCAGGTGAACTGTATAAGTGAGGAGAGTGTGTTCCCCTGATGGCTTCATATACACGGGACATGTTACCAGGTGAACAGTATAAGTGAGGAGAGTGTGTTCCCCTGATTGTTTAATATACACGGGACATGTTACCAGGTGAACTGTATAAGTGAGGAGAGTGTGTTCCCCTGATTGTTTAATACACACGGGACATGTTACCAGGTGAACAGTATAAGTGAGGAGAGTGTGTTCCCCTGATGGCTTCATATACACGGGACATGTTACCAGGTGAACAGTATAAGTGAGGAGAGTGTGTTCCCCTGATTGTTTAATATACACGGGACATGTTACCAGGTGAACAGTATAAGTGAGGAGAATGTGTTCCCCTGATTGTTTAATACGCACGGGACATGTTACCAGAAGATCAGTATAAGTGAGGAGAGTGTGTTCCCCTGATTGTTTAATACACACGGGACATGTCACCAAGTCAACTGTATAAGTGAGGAGAGTGTGTTCCACTGATTGTTTAATACACACGGGACATGTTACCAGAAGATCAGTATAAGTCAGGAGAGTGTGTTCCCCTGATTGTTTAATACACACGGGACATGTTACCAGGTGAACAGTATTAGTGAGGAGAGTGTGTTCCCCTGATGGTTTAATACTGACGTGATATGTTACCAGATGAACAGTATAAGTGAGGAGAGTGTGTTCCCCTGATGGTTTAATACGCACGGGACATGTTACCAGGTGAACAGTATAAGTGAGGAGAGTGTGTTCCCCTGATGGTTTAATATACACAGGACATGTCACCAGGTGAACTGTAATCGTGAGGAGAGTGTGTTCCCCTGATTGTTTATTACGCACGGGACATGTCACCAGGTGAACAGTATAAGTGAGGAGAGTGTGTTCCCCTGATGGTTTAATACTGAGGTGATATATTACCAGATGAACAGTCTCAGTGAGGAGAGTGTGTTCCCCTGATTGTTTAATACACACGGGACATGTTACCAGATGAACAGTATAAGTGAGGAGAGTGTGTTCCCCTGATTGTTTAATACACATAGGACATGTTACCAGATGAACAGTATAAGTGAGGAGAGTGTGTTCCCCTGATTGTTTAATACACACGGGACATGTTACCAGGTGAACAGTATAAGTGAGGAGAGTGTCTTCCCCTGATGTTTTAATGTACACGGGAAATGTTACCAAGTGAACTGTATAAGTGAGGAGAGTGTGTTCCCCTGATTGTTTAATACACACGGGACATGTTACCAGATGAACAGTATAAGTGAGGAGAGTGTGTTCCCCTGATTGTTTAATACACACGGGACATGTTACCAGGTGAACAGTAGAAGTGAGGAGAGTGTGTTCCCCTGATGGTTTAATGCGCACAGGACATGTTACCAGGTGAACAGTATAAGTGAGGAGAGTGTGTTCCCCTGATGTTTTAATACTGACGGGACATGTTACCAGTTGAACAGTATAAGTGAGGAGAGTGTGTTCCCCTGATGGCTTAATATACACGGGACATTTTACCAGGTGAACAGTATAAGTGAGGAGAGTGTGTTCCCTGGATGTTTTAATACTGACGGGACATGTTACCAGATGAACTGTATAAGTGAGGAGAGTGTGTTCCCCTGATTGTTTAATACATACGGGACATGTTACCAGATGAACAGTATAAGTGAGGAGCGTGTGTTCCCCTGATGGTTTAATACACACAGTACATGTTACCAGATGAACAGTATAAGTGAGGAGAGTGTGTTCCCCTGATTGTTGAATACACACGGGACATGTTACCAGATGAGCAGCATAAGTGAGGAGAGTGTGTTCCCCTGATTGTTTACTACTGACGTGATATGTTACCAGATGAACAGTATAAGTGAGGAGAGTGTGTTCCCCTGATGGCTTCATATACACGGGACATGTCACCAGGTGAACAGTATAAGTGAGGAGAGTGTGTTCCCCTGATTGTTTAATACACCACGGGACATGTTACCAGATGAACAGTATAAGTGAGGAGAATGTGTTCCCCTGATTGTTTAATACGCACGGGACATGTCATCAAGTCAACTGCATAAGTGAGGAGAGTGTGTTCCACTGATTGTTTAATACACACGGGACATGTTACCAGAAGATCAGTATAAGTCAGGAGAGTGTGTTCCCCTGATTGTTTAATACACACGGGACATGTTACCAGGTGAACAGTATAAGTGAGGAGAGTGTGTTCCCCTGATGGTTTAATACACACGGGACATGTTACCAGATGATCAGTAAAAGTGAGGAGAGTGTGTTCCCCTGATTGTTTAATACACACGGGACATGTTACCAGGTGAACAGTATCAGGGAGGAGAGTGTGTTCCCCTGATGGTTTAATACACACGGGACATGTCACCAGGTGAACAGTATAATTGAGGAGAGTGTGATCCCCTGATTGTTTAATACACACGGGACATGTTTCCAGGTGAACAGTATAATTGAGGAGAGTGTGATCCCCTGATTGTTTAATATACACGGGACATGTTACCAGGTGAACGGTATAAGTGAGGAGAGTCTGTTCCCCTGATTGTTTAATACTGACTGGACATGTCACCAGGTGAACAGTATAAGTGAGGAGAGTGTGTTCCCCTGATTCTTTAATACACACGGGACATTTCACCAGGTGAACAGTGTAAGTGAGGAGAGTGTGTTCCCCTGATTGTTCAATACACACGGGACATGTTACCAGGTGAACAGTATAAGTGAGGAGAGTGTGTTCCCCTGATGGTTTAATGCACACGGGACATGTTACCAGGTGAACAGTATAAGTGAGGAGAGTGTGTTCCCCTGATGGTTTAATATTCACGGGACATGTTACCAGATGAACAGTATAGTGAGGAGAGTGTGTTCATCAGATGGTTTAATATACATGGGACATGTTACCAGGTGAAAAGTGTAAGTGAGGAGATGGTGTTCCCCTGATGGTTTAATATACACGGGACATGTTACCAGGTGAACAGTATAAGTGAGGAGAATGTGTTCCCCTGATTGTTTAATAGACACGGCACATGTCACCAGGTGAACAGTATAAGTGAGGAGAGTGTGTTCCCCTGATGGTTTAATACTGACGTGATATGTTACCAGATGAACAGTATAAGTGAGGAGAGTGTGTTCCCCTGATGGTTTAATACACACAGGACATGTTACCAGGTGAACAGTATAAGTGAGGAGAGTGTGTTCCCCTGATTGTTTAATACACCACGGGACATGTTACCAGATGAACAGTGTAAGTGAGGAGAGTGTGTTCCCCTGATTGTTTAATACACACGGGACATGTTACCAGAAGAACAGTATAAGTGAGGAGAGTGTGTTCCCCTGATTGTTTAATACACACGGGACATGTTACCAGGTGAACAGCATAAGTGAGGAGAGTGTGTTCCCCTGATTGTTTAATACACCACGGGACATGTTACCAGATGAACAGTATAAGTGAGGAGAGTGTGTTCCCCTGATAGTTTAATACACACGGGACATGTTGCCAGATGAACAGTATAAGTGAGGAGAGTGTGTTCCCCTGATTGTTTAATACACACGGGACATGTTACCAGGTGAACAGTATAAGTGAGGAGAGTGTGTTCCCCTGATTGTTTAATACACACGGGACATGTCACCAGGTGAACAGTATAAGTGAGGAGAGTGTGTTCCCCTGATTGTTCAATGCACACGGGACATGTTACCAGGTGAACAGTATAAGTGAGGAGAGTCTGTTCCCCTGATTGTTTAATACACACGGGACATGTTACCAGGTGAACAGTATAAGTGAGGAGAGTGTGTTCCCCTGATTGTTTAATACACACAGGGCATGTTACCAGGTGAACAGTATTTGTGAGGAGAGTGTGTTCCCCTGATTGTTTAATATACACAGGGTATGTTACCAGGTGAACAGTATAAGTGAGGAGAGTGTGTTCCCCTGATTGTTTAATACACACGGGACATGTCACCAGGTGAACAGTATAAGTGAGGAGAGTGTGTTCCCCTGATTGTTTAATACACACGGGACATGTTACCAGGTGAACAGTATAAGTGAGGAGAGTGTGTTCCCCTGATTGTTTAATACACACGGGACATGTTACCAGGTGAACAGTATAAGTGAGGAGAGTGTGTTCCCCTGATTGTTTAATACACACAGGGCATGTTACCAGGTGAACAGTATTTGAGAGGAGAGTGTGTTCCACTGATTGTTTAATACACACAGGGCATGTTACCAGGTGAACAGTATTTGTGAGGAGAGTGTTTTCCCCTGATGGTTTAAGAGACACAGGACATGTTACCAGGTGAACAGTATAATTGAAGAGTGTGTTCCCCTGATGGTTTAATGCACACAGGACATGTTACCAGGTGAACAGTATAAGTGAGGAGAGTGTGTTCCCCTGATGGTTTAATATACACGGGACATGTTACCAGGTGAACGGTTTAAGTGAGGAGAGTGTGTTCCCCTGATGGTTTAATATACATGGGACATGTTACCAGGTGAACAGTATAAGTGAGGAGAGTGTGTTCCCCTGATGGTTTAATATACACAGGACATGTTTCCAGGTGAACAGTATAAGTGAGGAGAGTTTGTTCCCCTGATTGTTTAATATACACGGGACATGTCACCAGGTGAACAGTATATGTGAGGAGAGTGTGTTCCCCTGATCGTTTAATGCACACGGGACATGTTACCAGGTGAACAGTATAAGTGAGGAGAGTGTGTTCCCCTGATGGTTTAATATACACGGGACATGTTACCAGGTGAACAGTATAAGTGAGGAGAGTGTGTTCCATTGTTGGTTTAATATGCACAGAACTTGTTCACAGGTGAACAGTATAAGTGAGGAGAGTGTGTTCTCCAGATTGATTATTATACACGGGACATGTTACCAGGTTAACAGTGTCAGTGAGGAGACTGTGTTCCCCTGATTGTTTAATGCACACGGGACATGTCAACAGGTGAATAGTATAAGTGAGGAGAATGTGTTCCCCAGATGGTTTAATACGCACGGGACATGTTACCAGGTGAACAGTATAATGAGGAGATTGTGTTCCCCTGATGGTTTAATACACACGGGACATGTTACCAGAAGATCAGTATAAGTCAGGAGAGTGTGTTCCCCTGATTGTTTAATACACACGGGACATGTTACCAGGTGAACAGTATAAGTGAGGAGAGTGTGTTCCCCTGATGGTTTAATACTGACGTGATATGTTACCAGATGAACAGTATAAGTGAGGAGAGTGTGTTCCCCTGATGGTTTAATACGCACGGGAAATGTTACCAGGTGAACAGTATAAGTGAGGAGAGTGTGTTCCCCTGATGGTTTAATACTGAGGTGATATGTTACCAGATGAACAGTCTCAGTGAGGAGAGTGTGTTCCCCTGATTGTTTAATACACACGGGACATGTTACCAGATGAACAGTATAAGTGAGGAGAGTGTGTTCCCCTGATTGTTTAATACACATAGGACATGTTACCAGATGAACAGTATAAGTGAGGAGAGTGTGTTCCCCTGATTGTTTAATACACACGGGACATGTTACCAGGTGAACAATATAAGTGAGGAGAGTTTCTTCCCCTGATGTTTTAATGTACACGGGAAATGTTACCAAGTGAACTGTATAAGTGAGGAGAGTGTGTTCCCCTGATTGTTTAATACACACGGGACATGTTACCAGATGAACAGTATAAGTGAGGAGAGTGTGTTCCCCTGATTGTTTAATACACACGGGACATGTTACCAGGTGAACAGTAGAAGTGAGGAGAGTGTGTTCCCCTGATGGTTTAATGCGCACAGGACATGTTACCAGGTGAACAGTATAAGTGAGGAGAGTGTGTTCCCCTGATGTTTTAATACTGACGGGACATGTTACCAGTTGAACAGTATAAGTGAGGAGAGTGTGTTCCCTTGATGGCTTAATATACACGGGACATGTTACCAGGTGAACAGTATAAGTGAGGAGAGTGTGTTCCCTGGATGTTTTAATACTGACGGGACATGTTACCAGATGAACTGTATAAGTGAGGAGAGTGTGTTCCCCTGATTGTTGAATACACACGGGACATGTTACCAGATGAGCAGTATAAGTGAGGAGAGTGTGTTCCCCTGATTGTTTACTACTTACGTGATATGTTACCAGATGAACAGTATAAGTGAGGAGCGTGTGTTCCCCTGATGGTTTAATACACACAGGACATGTTACCAGATGAACAGTATAAGTGAGGAGAGTGTGTTCCCCTGATTGTTGAATACACACGGGACATGTTACCAGATGAGCAGTATAAGTGAGGAGAGTGTGTTCCCCTGATTGTTTACTACTGACGTGATATGTTACCAGATGAACAGTATAAGTGAGGAGAGTGTGTTCCCCTGATGGCTTCATATACACGGGACATGTCACCAGGTGAACAGTATAAGTGAGGAGAGTGTGTTCCCCTGATTGTTTAATACACCACGGGACATGTTACCAGATGAACAGTATAAGTGAGGAGAATGTGTTCCCCTGATTGTTTAATACGCACGGGACATGTCACCAAGTCAACTGTATAAGTGAGGAGAGTGTGTTCCACTGATTGTTTAATACACACGGGACATGTTACCAGAAGATCAGTATAAGTCAGGAGAGTGTGTTCCCCTGATTGTTTAATACACACGGGACATGTTACCAGGTGAACAGTATAAGTGAGGAGAGTGTGTTCCCCTGATGGTTTAATACACACGGGACATGTTACCAGATGATCAGTAAAAGTGAGGAGAGTGTGTTCCCCTGATTGTTTAATACACACGGGACATGTTACCAGGTGAACAGTATCAGGGAGGAGAGTGTGTTCCCCTGATGGTTTAATACACACGGGACATCTCACCAGGTGAACAGTATAATTGAGGAGAGTGTGATCCCCTGATTGTTTAATACACACGGGACATGTTACCAGGTGAACAGTATAATTGAGGAGAGTGTGATCCCCTGATTGTTTAATATACACGGGACATGTTACCAGGTGAACAGTATAAGTGAGGAGAGTCTGTTCCCCTGATTGTTTAATACTGACTGGACATGTCACCAGGTGAACAGTATAAGTGAGGAGAGTGTGTTCCCCTGATTCTTTAATACACACGGGACATTTCACCAGGTGAACAGTGTAAGTGAGGAGAGTGTGTTCCCCTGATTGTTCAATACACACGGGACATGTTACCAGGTGAACAGTATAAGTGAGGAGAGTGTGTTCCACTGATGGTTTAATGCAGACGGGACATGTTACCAGGTGAACAGTATAAGTGAGGAGAGTGTGTTCCCCTGATGGTTTAATATTCACGGGACATGTTACCAGATGAACAGTATAGTGAGGAGAGTGTGTTCATCTGATGGTTTAATATACATGGGACATGTTACCAGGTGAAAAGTGTAAGTGAGGAGATGGTGTTCCCCTGATGGTTTAATATACATGGGAAATGTCACCAGGTTAACAGTATAAGTGAGGAGAGTGTGTTCCCCTGATGGTTTAATACTGACGTGATATGTTACCAGATGAACAGTATAAGTGAGGAGAGTGTGTTCCCCTGATGGTTTAATACACACAGGACATGTTACCAGGTGAACAGTATAAGTGAGGAGAGTGTGTTCCCCTGATTGTTTAATACACCACGGGACATGTTACCAGATGAACAGTATAAGTGAGGAGAGTGTGTTCCCCTGATTGTTTAATACACCACGGGACATGTTACCAGATGAACAGTGTAAGTGAGGAGAGTGTGTTCCCCTGATTGTTTAATACACACGGGACATGTTACCAGAAGAACAGTATAAGTGAGGAGAGTGTGTTCCCCTGATTGTTTAATACACACGGGACATGTTACCAGGTGAACAGCATAAGTGAGGAGAGTGTGTTCCCCTGATTGTTTAATACACCACGGGACATGTTACCAGATGAACAGTATAAGTGAGGAGAGTGTGTTCCCCTGATTGTTTAATACACACGGGACATGTTACCAGATGAACAGTATAAGTGAGGAGAGTGTGTTCTGCTGATTGTTTAATACACACGGGACATGTTACCAGGTGAACAGTATAAGTGAGGAGAGTGTGTTCCCCTGATGGCTTCATATACACGGGACATGTCACCAGGTGAACAGTATAAGTGAGGAGAGTGTGTTCCCCTGATTGTTTAATACACCACGGGACATGTTACCAGATGAACAGTATAAGTGAGGAGAATGTGTTCCCCTGATTGTTTAATACGCACGGGACATGTCACCAAGTCAACTGTATAAGTGAGGAGAGTGTGTTCCACTGATTGTTTAATACACACGGGACATGTTACCAGAAGATCAGTATAAGTCAGGAGAGTGTGTTCCCCTGATTGTTTAATACACACGGGACATGTTACCAGGTGAACAGTATAAGTGAGGAGAGTGTGTTCCCCTGATGGTTTAATACACACGGGACATGTTACCAGATGATCAGTAAAAGTGAGGAGAGTGTGTTCCCCTGATTGTTTAATACACACGGGACATGTTACCAGGTGAACAGTATCAGGGAGGAGAGTGTGTTCCCCTGATGGTTTAATACACACGGGACATCTCACCAGGTGAACAGTATAATTGAGGAGAGTGTGATCCCCTGATTGTTTAATACACACGGGACATGTTACCAGGTGAACAGTATAATTGAGGAGAGTGTGATCCCCTGATTGTTTAATATACACGGGACATGTTACCAGGTGAACAGTATAAGTGAGGAGAGTCTGTTCCCCTGATTGTTTAATACTGACTGGACATGTCACCAGGTGAACAGTATAAGTGAGGAGAGTGTGTTCCCCTGATTCTTTAATACACACGGGACATTTCACCAGGTGAACAGTGTAAGTGAGGAGAGTGTGTTCCCCTGATTGTTCAATACACACGGGACATGTTACCAGGTGAACAGTATAAGTGAGGAGAGTGTGTTCCCCTGATGGTTTAATGCACACGGGACATGTTACCAGGTGAACAGTATAAGTGAGGAGAGTGTGTTCCCCTGATGGTTTAATATTCACGGGACATGTTACCAGATGAACAGTATAGTGAGGAGAGTGTGTTCATCTGATGGTTTAATATACATGGGACATGTTACCAGGTGAAAAGTGTAAGTGAGGAGATGGTGTTCCCCTGATGGTTTAATATACATGGGAAATGTCACCAGGTTAACAGTATAAGTGAGGAGAGTGTGTTCCCCTGATGGTTTAATACTGACGTGATATGTTACCAGATGAACAGTATAAGTGAGGAGAGTGTGTTCCCCTGATGGTTTAATACACACAGGACATGTTACCAGGTGAACAGTATAAGTGAGGAGAGTGTGTTCCCCTGATTGTTTAATACACCACGGGACATGTTACCAGATGAACAGTATAAGTGAGGAGAGTGTGTTCCCCTGATTGTTTAATACACCACGGGACATGTTACCAGATGAACAGTGTAAGTGAGGAGAGTGTGTTCCCCTGATTGTTTAATACACACGGGACATGTTACCAGAAGAACAGTATAAGTGAGGAGAGTGTGTTCCCCTGATTGTTTAATACACACGGGACATGTTACCAGGTGAACAGCATAAGTGAGGAGAGTGTGTTCCCCTGATTGTTTAATACACCACGGGACATGTTACCAGATGAACAGTATAAGTGAGGAGAGTGTGTTCCCCTGATTGTTTAATACACACGGGACATGTTACCAGATGAACAGTATAAGTGAGGAGAGTGTGTTCTGCTGATTGTTTAATACACACGGGACATGTTACCAGGTGAACAGTATAAGTGAGGAGAGTGTGTTCCCCTGATTGTTTAATACACACGGGACATGTCACCAGGTGAACAGTATAAGTGAGGAGAGTGTGTTCCCCTGATTGTTCAATGCACACGGGACATGTTACCAGGTGAACAGTATAAGTGAGGAGAGTGTGTTCCCCTGATTGTTTAATACACACGGGACATGTTACCAGGTGAACAGTATAAGTGAGGAGAGTGTGTTCCCCTGATTGTTTAATACACACAGGGCATGTTACCAGGTGAACAGTATTTGTGAGGAGAGTGTGTTCCCCTGATTGTTTAATATACACAGGGCATGTTACCAGGTGAACAGTATAAGTGAGGAGAGTGTGTTCCCCTGATTGTTTAATACACACGGGACATGTCACCAGGTGAACAGTATAAGTGAGGAGAGTGTGTTCCCCTGATTGTTTAATACACACGGGACATGTTACCAGGTGAACAGTATAAGTGAGGAGAGTGTGTTCCCCTGATTGTTTAATACACACGGGACATGTTACCAGGTGAACAGTATAAGTGAGGAGAGTGTGTTCCCCTGATTGTTTAATACACACAGGGCATGTTACCAGGTGAACAGTATTTGAGAGGAGAGTGTGTTCCCCTGATTGTTTAATACACACAGGGCATGTTACCAGGTGAACAGTATTTGTGAGGAGAGTGTTTTCCCCTGATGGCTTAAGAGACACAGGACATGTTACCAGGTGAACAGTATAATTGAAGAGTGTGTTCCCCTGATGGTTTAATGCACACAGGACATGTTACCAGGTGAACAGTATAAGTGAGGAGAGTGTGTTCCCCTGATGGTTTAATATACACGGGACATGTTACCAGGTGAACGGTTTAAGTGAGGAGAGTGTGTTCCCCTGATGGTTTAATATACATGGGACATGTTACCAGGTGAACAGTATAAGTGAGGAGAGTGTGTTCCCCTGATGGTTTAATATACACAGGACATGTTTCCAGGTGAACAGTATAAGTGAGGAGAGTTTGTTCCCCTGATTGTTTAATATACACGGGACATGTCACCAGCTGAACAGTATATGTGAGGAGAGTGTGTTCCACCTGATTGTTTAATGCACACGGGACATGTTACCAGGTGAACAGTAGAAGTGAGGAGAGTGTGTTCCCCTGATGGTTTAATGCGCACAGGACATGTTACCAGGTGAACAGTATAAGTGAGGAGAGTGTGTTCCCCTGATGTTTTAATACTGACGGGACATGTTACCAGTTGAACAGTATAAGTGAGGAGAGTGTGTTCCCCTGATGGCTTAATATACACGGGACATGTTACCAGGTGAACAGTATAAGTGAGGAGAGTGTGTTCCCTGGATGTTTTAATACTGACGGGACATGTTACCAGATGAACTGTATAAGTGAGGAGAGTGTGTTCCCCTGATTGTTGAATACACACGGGACATGTTACCAGATGAGCAGTATAAGTGAGGAGAGTGTGTTCCCCTGATTGTTTACTACTTACGTGATATGTTACCAGATGAACAGTATAAGTGAGGAGCGTGTGTTCCCCTGATGGTTTAATACACACAGGACATGTTACCAGATGAACTGTATAAGTGAGGAGAGTGTGTTCCCCTGATTGTTGAATACACACGGGACATGTTACCAGATGAGCAGTATAAGTGAGGAGAGTGTGTTCCCCTGATTGTTTACTACTTACGTGATATGTTACCAGATGAACAGTATAAGTGAGGAGAGTGTGTTCCCCTGATTGTTTACTACTTACGTGATATGTTACCAGATGAACAGTATAAGTGAGGAGCGTGTGTTCCCCTGATGGTTTAATACACACAGGACATGTTACCAGATGAACTGTATAAGTGAGGAGAGTGTGTTCCCCTGATTGTTGAATACACACGGGACATGTTACCAGATGAGCAGTATAAGTGAGGAGAGTGTGTTCCCCTGATTGTTTACTACTTACGTGATATGTTACCAGATGAGCAGTATAAGTGAGGAGAGTGTGTTCCCCTGATTGTTTACTACTTACGTGATATGTTACCAGGTGAACAGTATAAGTGAGGAGCGTGTGTTCCCCTGATGGTTTAATACACACAGGACATGTTACCAGATGAACAGTATAAGTGAGGAGAGTGTGTTCCCCTGATTGTTTACTACTGACGTGATATGTTACCAGATGAACAGTATAAGTGAGGAGAGTGTGTTCCCCTGATGGCTTCATATACACGGGACATGTCACCAGGTGAACAGTATAAGTGAGGAGAGTGTGTTCCCCTGATTGTTTAATACACACGGGACATGTTACCAGATGAACAGTATAAGTGAGGAGAATGTGTTCCCCTGATTGTTTAATACGCACGGGACATGTCACCAAGTCAACTGTATAAGTGAGGAGAGTGTGATCCCCTGATTGTTTAATACACACGGGACATGTTATCAGGTGAAAAGTATAAGTCAGGAGAGTGTGTTCCCCTGATTGTTTAATACACACGGGACATGTTACCAGGTGAACAGTATAAGTGAGGAGAGTGTGTTCCCCTGATGGTTTAATACACACGGGACATGTTACCAGATGATCAGTAAAAGTGAGGAGAGTGTGTTCCCCTGATTGTTTAATACACACGGGACATGTTACCAGGTGAACAGTATCAGCGAGGAGAGTGTGTTCCCCTGATGGTTTAATACACACGGGACATGTCACCAGGTGAACAGTATAATTGAGGAGAGTGTGATCCCCTGATTGTTTAATACACACGGGACATGTTACCAGGTGAACAGTATAAGTGAGGAGAGTGTGTTCCCCTGATTCTTTAATACACACGGGACATTTCACCAGGTGAACAGTGTAAGTGAGGAGAGTGTGTTCCCCTGATTGTTCAATACACACGGGACATGTTACCAGGTGAACAGTATAAGTGAGGAGAGTGTGTTCCCCTGATGGTTTAATGCACACGGGACATGTTACCAGGTGAACAGTATAAGTGAGGAGAGTGTGTTCCCCTGATGGTTTAATATTCATGGGACATGTTACCTGGTGAACAGTATATGTGAGGAGAGTGTGTGCCCCAGATGCTTTAATATACACAGGACATGTTACCAGGCGAACAGTATAAGTGAGGGGAGTGTGTTCCCTTGATTGTTTAATATACACGGGACATGTTAACAAGTGAACAGTATAAGTGAGGAGAGTGTGTTCCCCTGATGGTTTAATATACATGGGACATGTTACCAGGTGAAAAGTGTAAGTGAGGAGATGGTGTTCCCCTGATGGTTTAATATACATGGGAAATGTCACCAGGTTAACAGTATAAGTGAGGAGAGTGTTTTCCCCTGATTGTTTAATATATACGGGACATGTTACCAGGTGAACAGTATAAGTGAGGAGAATGTGTTCCCCTGATTGTTTAATAGACACGGCACATGTCACCAGGTGAACAGTATAAGTGAGGAGAGTGTGTTCCCCTGATGGTTTAATACTGACGTGATATGTTACCAGATGAACAGTATAAGTGAGGAGAGTGTGTTCCCCTGATGGTTTAATACACACAGGACATGTTACCAGGTGAACAGTATAAGTGAGGAGAGTGTGTTCCCCTGATTGTTTAATACACCACGGGACATGTTACCAGATGAACAGTATAAGTGAGGAGAGTGTGTTCCCCTGATTGTTTAATACACCACGGGACATGTTACCAGATGAACAGTGTAAGTGAGGAGAGTGTGTTCCCCTGATTGTTTAATACACACGGGACATGTTACCAGAAGAACAGTATAAGTGAGGAGAGTGTGTTCCCCTGATTGTTTAATACACACGGGACATGTTACCAGGTGAACAGCATAAGTGAGGAGAGTGTGTTCCCCTGATTGTTTAATACACCACGGGACATGTTACCAGATGAACAGTATAAGTGAGGAGAGTGTGTTCCCCTGATTGTTTAATACACACGGGACATGTTACCAGATGAACAGTATAAGTGAGGAGAGTGTGTTCCCCTGATTGTTTAATACACACGGGACATGTTACCAGGTGAACAGTATACGTGAGGAGAGTGTGTTCCCCTGATTGTTTAATACACACGGGACATGTCACCAGGTGAACAGTATAAGTGAGGAGAGTGCGTTCCCCTGATTGTTCAATGCACACGGGACATGTTACCAGGTGAACAGTATAAGTGAGGAGAGTGTGTTCCCCTGATTGTTTAATACACACGGGACATGTTACCAGGTGAACAGTATAAGTGAGGAGAGTGTGTTCCCCTGATTGTTTAATACACACAGGGCATGTTACCAGGTGAACAGTATTTGTGAGGAGAGTGTGTTCCCCTGATTGTTTAATATACACAGGGCATGTTACCAGGTGAACAGTATAAGTGAGGAGAGTGTGTTCCCCTGATTGTTTAATACACACGGGACATGTCACCAGGTGAACAGTATAAGTGAGGAGAGTGTGTTCCCCTGATTGTTTAATACACACGGGACATGTTACCAGGTGAACAGTATAAGTGAGGAGAGTGTGTTCCCCTGATTGTTTAATACACACGGGACATGTTACCAGGTGAACAGTATAAGTGAGGAGAGTGTGTTCCCCTGATTGTTTAATACACACAGGGCATGTTACCAGGTGAACAGTATTTGAGAGGAGAGTGTGTTCCCCTGATTGTTTAATACACACAGGGCATGTTACCAGGTGAACAGTATTTGTGAGGAGAGTGTTTTCCCCTGATGGTTTAAGAGACACAGGACATGTTACCAGGTGAACAGTATAATTGAAGAGTGTGTTCCCCTGATGGTTTAATGCACACAGGACATGTTACCAGGTGAACAGTATAAGTGAGGAGAGTGTGTTCCCCTGATGGTTTAATATACACGGGACATGTTACCAGGTGAACGGTTTAAGTGAGGAGAGTGTGTTCCCCTGATGGTTTAATATACATGGGACATGTTACCAGGTGAACAGTATAAGTGAGGAGAGTGTGTTCCCCTGATGGTTTAATATACACAGGACATGTTTCCAGGTGAACAGTATAAGTGAGGAGAGTTTGTTCCCCTGATTGTTTAATATACACGGGACATGTCACCAGGTGAACAGTATATGTGAGGAGAGTGTGTTCCCCTGATTGTTTAATGCACACGGGACATGTTACCAGGTGAACAGTATAAGTGAGGAGAGTGTGTTCCATTGTTGGTTTAATATGCACAGGACTTGTTCACAGGTGAACAGTATAAGTGAGGAGAGTGTGTTCCCCAGATTGATTATTATACACGGGACATGTTACCAGGTTAACAGTGTCAGTGAGGAGACTGTGTTCCCCTGATTGTTTAATACACACGGGACATGTCAACAGGTGAATAGTATAAGTGAGGAGAATGTGTTCCCCAGATGGTTTAATACGCACGGGACATGTTACGAGGTGAACAGTATAATGAGGAGATTGTGTTCCCCTGATGGTTTAATACACACGGGACATGTTACCAGATGAACAGTATAAGTGAGGAGAGTGTGTTCCCCTGATGGTTTAATACACACGGGACATTTTACCAGATGAACAGTATAAGTGAGGAAATTGTGTTCCCCTGATGGTTTAATATACACGGGACATGTTTGCAGGTGAACAGTATAAGTGAGGAGAGTGTTTTCCCTTGATGGTTTAATACACACGGGACTTGTTACCACATGAACAGTATAAGTGAGGAGAGTGTTTTCCCCTGATGGTTTAATACACACGGGACATGTTACCAGATGAACAGTATAAGTGAGGAGTGTGTGTTCCCCTGATGGTTTAGTACACACGGGACATGTTACCAGATGAACAGTATAAGTGAGGAGATTGTGTTCTCCTGATTGTTTAATATACACGGGACATGTCACTAGGTGAACAGTATAAGTGAGGAGAGTATGTTCCCCTGATGGTTTAATACACATGGGACATGTTACCAGATCAACAGTATAAGTGAGGAGAGTGTGTTCCCCTGATTGTTTTATATACACGGACATGTCAACAGTTGAACAGTATAAGTGAGGAGAGTGTGTTCCCCTGATGGTTTAATACGCACGGGACATGTTCCCAGGTGAACAGTATAAGTGAGGAGAGTGTGTTCCCCTGATTGTTTAATACACCACGGGACATGTTACCAGATGAACAGTATAAGTGAGGAGAGTGTGTTCCCCTGATTGTTTAATACGCCACGGGACATGTTACCAGATGAACAGTGTAAGTGAGGAGAGTGTGTTCCCCTGATTGTTTAATACACACGGGACATGTTACCAGAAGAACAGTATAAGTGAGGAGAGTGTGTTCCCCTGATTGTTTAATACGCCACGGGACATGTTACCAGATGAACAGTGTAAGTGAGGAGAGTGTGTTCCCCTGATTGTTTAATACACACGGGACATGTTACCAGGTGAACAGTATAAGTGAGGAGAGTGTGTTCCCCTGATTGTTTAATACACACAGGGCATGTTACCAGGTGAACAGTATTTGTGAGGAGAGTGTTTTCCCCTGATGGTTTAATACACACGGGACATGTTACCAGATGAACAGTATAAGTGAGGAGAGTGTGTTCCCCTGATGGTTTAATACACACGGGACATTTTACCAGATGAACAGTATAAGTGAGGAGATTGTGTTCCCCTGATGGTTTAATATACACGGGACATGTTTGCAGGTGAACAGTATAAGTGAGGAGAGTGTTTTCCCTTGATGGTTTAATACACACGGGACTTGTTACCACATGAACAGTATAAGTGAGGAGAGTGTTTTCCCCTGATGGTTTAATACACACGGGACATGTTACCAGATGAACAGTATAAGTGAGGAGTGTGTGTTCCCCTGATGGTTTAGTACACACGGGACATGTTACCAGATGAACAGTATAAGTGAGGAGATTGTGTTCTCCTGATTGTTTAATATACACGGGACATGTCACTAGGTGAACAGTATAAGTGAGGAGAGTATGTTCCCCTGATGGTTTAATACACATGGGACATGTTACCAGATGAACAGTATAAGTGAGGAGAGTGTGTTCCCCTGATTGTTTTATATACACGGACATGTCAACAGGTGAACAGTATAAGTGAGGAGAGTGTGTTCCCCTGATGGTTTAATACGCACGGGACATGTTCCCAGGTGAACAGTATAAGTGAGGAGAGTGTGTTCCCCTGATTGTTTAATACACCACGGGACATGTTACCAGATGAACAGTATAAGTGAGGAGAGTGTGTTCCCCTGATTGTTTAGTACACCACGGGACATGTTACCAGATGAACAGTGTAAGTGAGGAGAGTGTGTTCCCCTGATTGTTTAATACACACGGGACATGTTACCAGAAGAACAGTATAAGTGAGGAGAGTATGTTCCCCTGATTGTTTAATACACACGGGACATGTTACCAGGTGAACAGCATAAGTGAGGAGAGTGTCTTCCCCTGATTGTTTAATACACACCGGGAAATGTTACCAGATGAACAGTATAAGTGAGGAGAGTGTGTTCCCATGATTGTTTAATACACACGGGACATGTTACCAGATGAACAGTATAAGTGAGGAGAGTGTGTTCCCCTGATTGTTTAATACACACGGGACATGTTACCAGGTGAACAGTATAAGTGAGGAGAGTGTGTTCCCCTGATTGTTTAATACACACTGGACATGTCACCAGGTGATCAGTATAAGTGAGGAGAGTTTGTTCCCCTGACTGTTCAATGCACACGGGACATGTTACCAGGTGAACAGTATAAGTGAGGATAGTGTGTTCCCCTGATTGTTTAATACACACGGGACATGTTACCAGGTGAACAGTATAAGTGAGGAGAGTGTGTTCCCCTGATTGTTTAATACACACAGGGCATGTTACCAGGTGAACAGTATAAGTGAGGAGAGTGTGTTCCCCTGATTGTTTAATACACACGGGACATGTTACCAGAAGAACAGTATAAGTGAGGAGAGTGTGTTCCCCTGATTGTTTAATACACACAGGGCATGTTACCAGGTGAACAGTATAAGTGAGGAGAGTGTGTTCCCCTGATTGTTTAATACACACGGGACATGTTACCAGAAGAACAGTATAAGTGAGGAGAGTGTGTTCCCCTGATTGTTTAATACACACGGGACATGTTACCAGATGAACAGTATAAGTGAGGAGAGTGTGTTCCCCTGATTGTTTAATACACACGGGACATGTTACCAGATGAACAGTATAAGTGAGGAGAGTGTGTTCCCCTGATTGTTTAATACACACGGGACATGTTACCAGATGAACAGTATAAGTGAGGAGAGTGTGTTCCCCTGATTGTTTAATACACACGGGACATGTTACCAGGTGAACAGTATAAGTGAGGAGAGTGTGTTCCCCTGATTGTTTAATACACACGGGACATGTCACCAGGTGAACAGAATAAGTGAGGAGAGTGTGTTCCCCTGATTTTTCAATGCACACGGGACATGTTACCAGGTGAACAGTATAAGTGAGGAGAGTGTGTTCCCCTGATTGTTTAATACACACGGGACATGTTACCAGGTGAACAGTATAAGTGAGGAGAGTGTGTTCCCCTGATTGTTTAATACACACAGGGCATGTTACCAGGTGAACAGTATAAGTGAGGAGAGTGTGTTCCCCTGATTGTTTAATACACACGGGACATGTTACCAGGTGAACAGTATAAGTGAGGAGAGTGTGTTCCCCTGATTGTTTAATACACACAGGGCATGTTACCAGGTGAACAGTATTTGTGAGGAGAGTGTTTTCCCCTGATGGTTTAAGAGACACAGGAGATGTTACCTGGTGAACAGTATAATTGAAGAGTGTGTTCCCCTGATGGTTTAATGCACACAGGACATGTTACCAGGTGAACAGTATAAGTGAGGAGAGTGTGTTCCCCTGATGGTTTAATATACACGGGACATGTTACCAGGTGAACGGTTTAAGTGAGGAGAGTGTGTTCCCCTGATGGTTTAATATACATGGGACATGTTACCAGGTGAACAGTATAAGTGAGGAGAGTGTGTTCCCCTGATGGTTTAATATACACAGGACATGTTTCCAGGTGAACAGTATAAGTGAGGAGAGTTTGTTCCCCTGATTGTTTAATATACACGGGACATGTCACCAGGTGAACAGTATATGTGAGGAGAGTGTGTTCCCCTGATTGTTTAATGCACACGGGACATGTTACCAGGTGAACAGTATAAGTGAGGAGAGTGTGTTCCCCTGATGGTTTAATATACACGGGACATGTTACCAGGTGAACAGTATAAGTGAGGAGAGTGTGTTCCATTGTTGGTTTAATATGCACAGGACTTGTTCACAGGTGAACAGTATAAGTGAGGAGAGTGTGTTCCCCAGATTGATTATTATACACGGGACATGTTACCAGGTTAACAGTGTCAGTGAGGAGACTGTGTTCCCCTGATTGTTTAATACACACGGGACATGTCAACAGGTGAATAGTATAAGTGAGGAGAATGTGTTCCCCAGATGGTTTAATACGCACGGGACATGTTACCAGGTGAACAGTATAATGAGGAGATTGTGTTCCCCTGATGGTTTAATATACACGGGACATGTTTCCAGGTGAACAGTATAAGTGAGGAGATTGTGTTCCCCTGATGGTATAATACACACGGGACATGTTACCAGATGAACAGTATAAGTGAGGAGAGTGTGTTCCCCTGATGGTTTAATACACACGGGACATTTTACCAGATGAACAGTATAAGTGAGGAGATTGTGTTCCCCTGATGGTTTAATATACACAGGACATGTTTGCAGGTGAACAGTATAAGTGAGGAGAGTGTTTTCCCTTGATGGTTTAATACACACGGGACTTGTTACCACATTAACAGTATAAGTGAGGAGAGTGTTTTCCCCTGATGGTTTAATACACACGGGACATGTTACCAGATGAACAGTATAAGTGAGGAGTGTGTGTTCCCCTGATGGTTTAGTACACACAGGACATGTTACCAGATGAACAGTATAAGTGAGGAGATTGTGTTCTCCTGATTGTTTAATATACACGGGACATGTCACTAGGTGAACAGTATAAGTGAGGAGAGTGTGTTCCCCTGATGGTTTAATACACATGGGACATGTTACCAGATGAACAGTATAAGTGAGGAGAGTGTGTTCCCCTGATTGTTTTATATACACGGACATGTCAACAGGTGAACAGTATAAGTGAGGAGAGTGTGTTCCCCTGATGGTTTAATACGCACGGGACATGTTCCCAGGTGAACAGTATAAGTGAGGAGAGTGTGTTCCCCTGATTGTTTAATACGCACGGGACATGTTACTAGGTGAACAGCATAAGTGAGGAGATTGTGTTCCCCTGATGGTTTAATACACACGGGACATGTTACCAGGTGAACAGTATAAGTGAGGAGAGTGTGTTCCCCTGATTGTTTAATATACACAGGACATGTTACAAGGTGAACAGGATAAGTGAGGAGAGTGTGTTCCCCTGATAGTTTAATATACATGGGACATGTCACCAGGTGAACAGTGTAAGTGAGGAGAGTGTGTTCCCCTGATAGTTTGATATACATGGGACATGTCACCAGGTGAACAGTGTAAGTGAGGAGAGTGTGTTCCCCTGATGGTTTAATACACATGGGACATGTCACCAGGTGAACAGAATAAGTGAGGAGAGTGAGTTCCCCTGATTGTTTAATACACATGGGACATGTCACCAGGTGAACAGAATAAGTGAGGAGAGTGTGTTCCCCTGATTGTTTAATATACACGGGACATGTTACCAGGTGAACAGTATAAGTGAGGAGAGTGTGTTCCCCTGATTGTTCAATGCACACGGGACATGTTTGCAGGTGAACAGTATAAGTGAGGAGAGTGCTTTCCCCTGATGGCTTAATATACACGGGACATGTTACCAGGTGAACAGTATAAGTGAGGAGAGTGTGTTCCCCTGATTGTTTAATACACACAGGGCATGTTACCAGGTGAAAAGTATAAGTGAGGAGAGTGTTTTCCCCTGATGGTTTAAGAGACACGGGACATGTTACCAGGTGAACAGTATAAGTGAGGAGAGCGTTTTCCCCTGATGGTTTAATATACACGGGACATATTGCCAGGTGAACAGTATAATTGAAGAGAGTGTGTTCCCCTGATGTTTTAATGCACACAGGACATGTTACCAGGTGAACAGTATAAGAGAGGAGAGAGTGTTCCACTGATGGTTTAATATGAATGGGACATGTTACCAGGTGAACAGTATAAGTGAGGAGAGTGTGTTCCCCTGATGGTTTAATATACACGGGACATGTTACCAGGTGAACAGTATAAGTGAGGAGAGTGTGTTCCCCTGATTGTTTAATACACACAGGGCATGTTACCAGGTGAACAGTATAAGTGAGGAGACTGTTTTCCCCTGATGGTTTAAGAGACACGGGACATGTTACCAGGTGAACAGTATAATTGAAGAGAGTGTGTTCCCCTGATGGTTTAATATACACGGGACATGTTACCAGGTGAACGGTTTAAGTGAGGAGAGTGTGTTCCCCTGATGGTTTAATATACATGGGACATGTTACCAGGTGAACAGTATAAGTGAGGAGAGTGTGTTCCCCTGATTGTTTAATATACACAGGACATGTTTCCAGGTGAACAGTATAAGTGAGGAGCGTTTGTTCCCCTGATTGTTTTATACTGACGGGACATGTCACCAGGTGAACAGTATATGTGAGGAGAGTGTGTTCCCCTGATTGTTTAATATACACGGGACATGTTACCAGGTGAACAGTATAAGTGAGGAGAGTGTGTTCCCCTGATGGTTTAATATACACGGGACATGTTACCAACTGAACAGTATAAGAGAGGAGAGTGTGTTCCCCTGATTGTTTAATACACACGGGACATGTTAACAAGTGAACAGCATAAGTGAGGAGAATGTGTTCCCCAGATGGTTTAATATACACGGGACATGTTACCAGGTGAACAGTATAAGAGAGGAGAGTGTGTTCCCCTGATTGTTTAATACACACGGGACATGTTAACAAGTGAACAGCATAAGTGAGGAGAATGTGTTCCCCAGATGGTTTAACACGCACGGGACATGTTACCAGATGAACAGTATAAGTGAGGAGAGTGTGTTCCCCTGATGGTTTAATATACATGGGACATGTTAGCAGATGAACAGTATAAGTGAGGAGAGTGTGTTCCCCTGATGGTTTAATACACACGGGACATGTTACCAGGTGAACAGTATAAGTGAGGGGAGTGTGTTCCCCTGATTGTTTAATACACACGGGACATGTTACCAGGTGAACAGTATAAGTGAGGAGAGTGTGTTCCCCTGATGGTTTAATACGCACGGGACGTGTTACCAGGTGAACAGTATAAGTGAGGAGAGCGTGTTCCCCTGATGGTTTAATTCACACGGGACATGTTACCAGGTGAACAGTATAAGTGAGGAGAGCGTGTTCCCCTGATGGTTTAATATACACGGGACATGTTACCAGGTGAACAGTATAAGTGAGGAGTGTGTGTTCCCCTGATGGTTTAATACACACGGGACATGTTACCAGGTGAACAGTATAAGTGAGGAGAGTGTGTTCCCCTGATGGTTTAATATGCATGGGACATGTTACCAGGTGAACAGTATAAGTGAGGAGACTGTGTTCCCCTGATGTTTTAATATACACGGGACATGTTACCAGGTGAACAGTATAAGTGAGGAGAGTGTGTTCCCCTGATGGCTTAATATACACGGGACATGTTACCAGGTGAACAGTATAAGTGAGGAGAGTGTGTTCCCCTGATTGTTTAATACACACAGGGCATGTTACGAGGTGAAAAGTATAAGTGAGGAGAGTGTTTTCCCCTGATTGTTTAATACACACGGGACATGTTACCAGGTGAACAGTGTAAGTGAGGAGAGTGTGTTCCCCTGATGGTTTAAGAGACACGGGACATGTTACCAGGTGAACAGTATAAGTGAGGAGAGCGTTTTCCCCTGATGGTTTAAAAGACACGGGACATATTGCCAGGTGAACAGTATAATTGAAGAGAGTGTGTTCCCCTGATGGTTTAATGCACACAGGACATGTTACCAGGTGAACAGTATAAGTGAGGAGAGTGTGTTCCCCTGATGGTTTAATACACACGGGACATGTTACCAGATGAACAGTATAAGTGAGGAGAGTGTGTTCCCCTGATGGTTTAATACACACGGGACATTTTACCAGATGAACAGTATAAGTGAGGAGATTGTGTTCCCCTGATGGTTTAATATATACGGGACATGTTTCCAGGTGAACAGTATAAGTGAGGAGAGTGTTTTCCCCTGATGGTTTAATACACGCGGGACATGTTACCACATGAACAGTATAAGTGAGGAGAGTGTGTTCCCCTGATGGTTTAATACTCACGGGACATGTTACCAGATGAACAGTATAAGTGAGGAGATTGTGTTCCCCTGATGGTTTAGTACACACGGGACATGTTACCAGATGAACAGTATAAGTGAGGAGATTGTGTTCTCCTGATTGTTTAATATACACGGGACATGTCACCAGGTGAACAGTATAAGTGAGGAGAGTGTGTTCCCCTGATGGTTTAATACACATGGGACATGTTACCAGATGAACAGTATAAGTGAGGAGAGTGTGTTCCCCTGATTGTTTTATATACACGGACATGTCAACAGGTGAACAGTATAAGTGAGGAGAGTGTGTTCCCCTGATGGTTTAATACGAACGGGACATGTTACCAGGTGAACAGTATAAGTGAGGAGAGTGTGTTCCCCTGATGGTTTAATATACACGGGACATGTTACCAGATGAACAGTATAAGTGAGGAGAGAGTGTTCCCCTGATGGTTTAATACACACGGGACATGTTACCAGGTGAACAGTATAAGTGAGGAGAGTGTGTTCCCCTGATAGTTTAATATACATGGGACATGTCACCAGGTGAACAGTGTAAGTGAGGAGAGTGTGTTCCCCTGATTGTTTAATATACACGGGACATGTTACCAGGTGAACAGTATAAGTGAGGAGAGTGTGTTCCCCTGATGGTTTAATATGCATTGGACATGTTACCAGGTGAACAGTATAAGTGAGGAGACTGTGTTCCCCTGATGGTTTAATATACACGGGACATGTTACCAGGTGAAAAGTAAAAGTGACGAGAGTGTTTTCCCCTGATTGTTTAATACACACGGGACATGTTACCAGGTGAACAGTATAAGTGAGGAGAGTGTGTTCCCCTGATGGTTTAATACACATGGGACATGTTACCAGATGAACAGTATAAGTGAGGAGAGTGTGTTCCCCTGTTTGTTTTTAATACACGGACATGTCAACAGGTGAACAGTATAAGTGAGGAGAGTGTGTTCCCCTGATGGTTTAATACGCACGGGACATGTTTCCAGGTGAACAGTATAAGTGAGGAGAGTTTGTTCCCCTGATTGTTTAATACTGACGGGACATGTCACCAGGTGAACAGTATAAGTGAGGAGAGTGTGTTCCCCTGATTGTTTAATGCACACGGGACATGTTACCAGGTGAACAGTATAAGTGAGGAGAGTGTGTTCCACTGATTCCTTAATATACACGGGACATGTTACCAGGTGAACAGTATAAGTGAGGAGAGTGTGTTCCCCTGATGGTTTAATACACACGGGACATGTTACCAGATGAACAGTATAAGTGAGGAGAGTGTGTTCCCCTGATGGTTTAATACACATGGGACATTTTACCAGATGAACAGTATAAGTGAGGAGATTGTGTTCCCCTGATGGTTTAATATATACGGGACATGTTTCCAGGTGAACAGTATAAGTGAGGAGAGTGTTTTCCCCTGATGGTTTAATACACGCGGGACATGTTACCACTTGAACAGTATAAGTGAGGAGAGTGTGTTCCCCTGAAGGTTTAATACTCACGGGACATGTTACCAGATGAACAGTATAAGTGAGGAGAGTGTGTTCCCCTGATGATTTAGTACACACGGGACATGTTACCAGGTGAACAGTATAAGTGAGGAGAGTGTGTTCCCCTGATTGTTTAATACACACGGGACATGTTACCAGGTGAACAGTATAAGTGAGGAGAGTGTGATCCCCTGATGGTTTAATACGCACGGGACGTGTTACCAGGTGAAAAGTATAAGTGAGGAGAGTGTGTTCCCCTGATGGTTTAACACGCACGGGACGTGTTACCAGGTGAACAGTATAAGTGAGGAGAGTGTGTTCCCCTGATGGTTTAATATACACAGGACATGTTACAAGGTGAACAGGATAAGTGAGGAGAGCGTGTTCCCCTGATGGTTTAATATACACGGGACATGTTACCAGGTGAACAGTATAAGTGAGGAGAGTGTGTTCCCCTGATGGCTTAATATACACGGGACATGTTACCAGGTGAACAGTATAAGTGAGGAGAGTGTGTTCCCCTGATTGTTTAATACACACAGGGCATGTTACGGGGTGAAAGGTATAAGTGAGGAGAGTGTTTTCCCCTGATTGTTTAATACACACGGGACATGTTACCAGGTGAACAGTATAAGTGAGGAGAGTGTGTTCCCCTGATGGTTTAAGAGACACGGGACATGTTACCAGGTGAACAGTATAAGTGAGGAGAGTGTGTTCCCCTGATGGTTTAATATACATGGGACATGTTACCAGGTGAACAGTATAAGTGAGGAGAGTGTGTTCCCCTGATGGTTTAATATACACGGGACATGTTTCCAGGTGAACAGTATAAGTGAGGAGAGTTTGTTCCCCTGATTGTTTAATGCACACGGGACATGTTACCAGGTGAACAGTATAAGTGAGGAGAGTGTGTTCCCATGATTCCTTAATATACACGGGACATGTTACCAGGTGAACAGTATAAGTGAGGAGAGTGTGTTCCCCTGATGGTTTAATACACACGGGACATGTTACCAGATGAACAGTATAAGTGAGGAGAGTGTGTTCCCCTGATGGTTTAATACACACGGGACATTTTACCAGATGAACAGTATAAGTGAGGAGATTGTGTTCCCCTGATGGTTTAATATATACGGGACATGTTTCCAGGTGAACAGTATAAGTGAGGAGAGTGTTTTCCCCTGATGGTTTAATACACGCGGGACATGTTACCACATGAACAGTATAAGTGAGGAGAGTGCGTTCCCCTGATGGTTTAATACTCACGGGACATGTTACCAGATGAACAGTATAAGTGAGGAGATTGTGTTCCCCTGATGGTTTAGTACACACGGGACATGTTACCAGATGAACAGTATAAGTGAGGAGATTGTGTTCTCCTGATTGTTTAATATACACGGGACATGTCACCAGGTGAACAGTATAAGTGAGGAGAGTGTGTTCCCCTGATGGTTTAATACACATGGGACATGTTACCAGATGAACAGTATAAGTGAGGAGAGTGTGTTCCCCTGATTGTTTTATATACACGGACATGTCAACAGGTGAACAGTATAAGTGAGGAGAGTGTGTTCCCCTGATGGTTTAATACGCACGGGACATGTTACCAGGTGAACAGTATAAGTGAGGAGAGTGTGTTCCCCTGATGGTTTAATATACACGGGACATGTTACCAGATGAACAGTATAAGTGAGGAGAGAGTGTTCCCCTGATGGTTTAATACACACGGGACATGTTACCAGGTGAACAGTATAAGTGAGGAGAGTGTGTTCCCCTGATAGTTTAATATACATGGGACATGTCACCAGGTGAACAGTGTAAGTGAGGAGAGTGTGTTCCCCTGATAGTTTAATATACACGGGACATGTTACCAGGTGAACAGTATAAGTGAGGAGAGTGTGTTCCCCTGATGGTTTAATATGCATTGGACATGTTACCAGGTGAACAGTATAAGTGAGGAGACTGTGTTCCCCTGATGGTTTAATATACACGGGACATGTTACCAGGTGAACAGTATAAGTGAGGAGAGTGTGTTCCCCTGATGGCTTAATATACACGGGACATGTTACCAGGTGAACAGTATAAGTGAGGAGAGTTTGTTCCCCTGATTGTTTAATACACACAGGGCATGTTACCAGGTGAAAAGTAAAAGTGACGAGAGTGTTTTCCCCTGATTGTTTAATACACACGGGACATGTTACCAGGTGAACAGTATAAGTGAGGAGAGTGTGTTCCCCTGATGGTTTAATACACATGGGACATGTTACCAGATGAACAGTATAAGTGAGGAGAGTGTGTTCCCCTGATTGTTTTATATACACGGACATGTCAACAGGTGAACAGTATAAGTGAGGAGAGTGTGTTCCCCTGATGGTTTAATACGCACGGGACATGTTTCCAGGTGAACAGTATAAGTGAGGAGAGTTTGTTCCCCTGATTGTTTAATACTGACGGGACATGTCAACAGGTGAACAGTATAAGTGAGGAGAGTGTGTTCCCCTGATGGTTTAATACGCACGGGACATGTTTCCAGGTGAACAGTATAAGTGAGGAGAGTTTGTTCCCCTGATTGTTTAATACTGACGGGACATGTCACCAGGTGAACAGTATAAGTGAGGAGAGTTTGTTCCCCTGATTGTTTAATACTGACGGGACATGTTACCAGGTGAACAGTATAAGTGAGGAGAGTGTGTTCCCCTGATTCCTTAATATACACGGGACATGTTACCAGGTGAACAGTATAAGTGAGGAGAGTGTGTTCCCCTGATGGTTTAATACACACGGGACATGTTACCAGATGAACAGTATAAGTGAGGAGAGTGTGTTCCCCTGATGGTTTAATACACATGGGACATTTTACCAGATGAACAGTATAAGTGAGGAGATTGTGTTCCCCTGATGGTTTAATATATACGGGACATGTTTCCAGGTGAACAGTATAAGTGAGGAGAGTGTTTTCCCCTGATGGTTTAATACACGCGGGACATGTTACCACTTGAACAGTATAAGTGAGGAGAGTGTGTTCCCCTGATGGTTTAATACTCACGGGACATGTTACCAGATGAACAGTATAAGTGAGGAGAGTGTGTTCCCCTGATGGTTTAATACACACGGGACATGTTACCAGATGAACAGTATAAGTGAGGAGATTGTGTTCTCCTGATTGTTTAATATACACGGGACATGTCACCAGGTGAACAGTATAAGTGAGGAGAGTGTGTTCCCCTGATGGTTTAATACACATGGGACATGTTACCGGATGAACAGTATAAGTGAGGAGAGTGTGTTCCCCTGATTGTTTTATATACACGGACATGTCAACAGGTGAACAGTATAAGTGAGGAGAGTGTGTTCCCCTGATGGTTTAATACGCACGGGACATGTTACCAGGTGAACAGTATAAGTGAGGAGAGTGCGTTCCCTTGATGGTTTAATATACACGGGACATGTTACCAGATGAACAGTATAAGTGAGGCGAGTGTGTTCACCTGATTGTTTTATATACACGGACATGTCAACAGGTGAACAGCATAAGTGAGGAGATTGTGTTCCCCTGATTGTTTATTACGCACGGGAAATGTTACCAGGTGAACAGTATAAGTGAGGAGAGTGTGTTCCCCTGATGGTTTAATACACACGGGACATGTTACCAGTTGAACAGGATAAGTGAGGAGAGTGTGTTCCCCTGATAGTTTAATATTCATGGGACATGTCACCAGGTGAACAGTGTAAGTGAGGAGAGTGTGTTCCCCTGATGGTTTAATATACACGGGACATGTTATCAGGTGAACAGTATAAGTGAGGAGAGTGTGTTCCCCTGATGGTTTAATATGCATTGGACATGTTACCAGGTGAACAGTATAAGTGAGGAGAGCGTGTTCCCCTGATGGTTTAATATACACGGGACATGTTATCAGGTGAACAGTATAAGTGAGGAGAGTGTGTTCCCCTGATGGTTTAATATGCATTGGACATGTTACCAGGTGAACAGTATAAGTGAGGAGACTGTGTTCCCCTGATGGTTTAATATACACGGGACATGTTACCAGGTGAACAGTATAAGTGAGGAGAGCGTGTTCCCCTGATGGCTTAATATACACGGGACATGTTACGAGGTGAACAGTATAAGTGAGGAGAGTTTGTTCCCCTGATTGTTTAATACACACAGGGCATGTTACCAGGTGAAAAGTATAAGTGAGGAGAGTGTTTTCCCCTGATTGTTTAATACACACGGGACATGTTACCAGGTGAACAGTATAAGTGAGGAGAGTGTGTTCCCCTGATGCTTTAAGAGACACGGGACATGTTACCAGGTGAACAGTATAAGTGAGGAGAGCGTTTTCCCCTGATGGTTTAAAAGACACGGGACATATTGCCAGGTGAACAGTATAATTGAAGACAGTGTGTTCCCCTGATGGTTTAATGCACACAGGACATGTTACCAGGTGAACAGTATAAGTGAGGAGAGTGTGTTCCCCTGATGGTTTAATATACAAGGGACATGTTACCAGGTGAACAGTATAAGTGAGGAGAGTGTGTTCCCCTGATGGTTTAATATACATGGGACATGTTACCAGGTGAAAAGCATAAGTGAGGAGAGTGTGTTCCCCTGATGGTTTAATATACACGGGACATGTTTCCAGGTGAACAGTATAAGTGAGGAGAGTGTGTTCCCCTGATTGTTTCATGCACACGGGACATGTTACCAGGTGAACAGTATAAGTGAGGAGAGTGTGTTCCCCTGATTCCTTAATATACACGGGACATGTTACCAGGTGAACAGTATAAGTGAGGAGAGTGTGTTCCCCTGATGGTTTAATATATACGGGACATGTTAACAAGTGAACAGTATAAGTGAGGAGAGTGTGTTCCCCTGATGGTTTAATACACACGGGACATTTTACCAGATGAACAGTATAAGTGAGGAGATTGTCTTCCCCTGATGGTTTAATATACACAGGACATGTTACCAGATGAACAGTATAAGTGATGAGAGTGTGTTCCCCTGATGGTTTAATACACACGGGACATTTTACCAGATGAACAGTATAAGTGAGGAGATTGTGTTCCCCTGATGGTTTAATATACACGGGACAGGTTTCCAGGTGAACAGCATAAGTGAGGAGAGTGTTTTCCCCTGATGGTTTAATACACACGGGACATGTTACCACATGAACAGTATAAGTGAGGAGAGTGTGTTCCCCTGATGGTTTAATACACACGGGACATGTTACCAGATGAACAGCATTAGTGAGGAGAGTGTGTTCCCCTGATGGTTTAGTACACACGGGACATGTTACCAGATGAACTGTATAAGTGAGGAGATTGTGTTCTCCTGATTGTTTAATATACATGGGACATGTCACCAGGTGAACAGTATAAGTGAGGAGAGTGTGTTCCCCTGATGGTTTAATACACATGGGACATGTCACCAGGTGAACAGTATAAGTGAGGAGAGTGTGTTCCCCTGATGGTTTAATACACGGGGGACATGTTACCAGGTGAACAGTATAAGTGAGGAGAGTGTGTTCCGCTGATGGTTTTATATACACGGACATGTCAACAGGTGAACAGTATAAGTGAGGAGAGTGTGTTCCGCTGATGGTTTAATACGCACGGGTCATGTTACCAGGTGAACAGAATATGTGAGGAGAGTGTGTTCCCCTGATGGTTTAATAGACACAGGACATGTTACCAGGTGAACTGCATAACTGAGGAGAGTGCGTTCCCCTGATGGTTTAATATACACAGGACATGTCACCAGGTGAACAGTATAAGTGAGGAGAGTGTGTTCCCCTGATGGTTTAATATACATGGGACATGTTACCAGGTGAACAGTATAAGTGAGGAGAATGTGTTCCCCAGATGGTTTAATACGCACGGGACATGTTACCAGGTGAACAGTATAAGTGAGGAGATTGTGTTCCCCTGATGGTTTAATATACACGGGACATGTCACCAGGTGAACAGTATAAGTGAGGAGAGTGTGTTCCCCTGATGGTTTAATACACATGGGACATGTTACCACATGAACAGTATAAGTGAGGAGAGTGTGTTTCCCTGATGGTTTAATACACACGGGACATGTTACCACATGAACAGTATAAGTGAGCAGATTGTGTTCCCCTGATGGTTTAATATACACGGGACATGTCACCAGGTGAACAGTATAAGTGAGGAGAGTGTGTTCCCCTGATGGTTTAATACACATGGGACATGTTACCACATGAACAGTGTAAGTGAGGAGAGTGTGTTCCCCTGATGGTTTAGTACACACGGGACATGTTACCAGATGAACAGTATAAGTGAGGAGATTGTGTTCTCCTGATTGTTTAATATACACGGGACATGTTACCAGATGAAAAGTATAAGTGAGGAGAGTGTGTTCCTCTGATGGTTTAATATACACGGGACAGGTTTCCAGGTGAACAGCATAAGTGAGGAGAGTGTGTTCCCCTGATGGTTTAATACACACGGGACATGTTACCAGGTGAACAGTATAAGTGAGGAGAGTGTGTTCCCCTGATGGTTTAATATACACAGGACATGTTACCAGCTGAACGGTATAAGTGAGGAGAGTGTGTTCCCCTGATGGTTTAATATACACGGGACATGTTACCAGGTGAACGGTATAAGTGAGGAGAGTGTGTTCCCCTGATGGTTTAATATACACGGGACATGTTACCAGGTGAACGATATAAGTGAGGAGAGTGTGTTCCCCTGATGGTTTAATATACACGGGACATGTTACCAGGTGAACGGTATAAGTGAGGAGAGTGTGTTCCCCTGATGGTTTAATATACATGGGACATGTTACCAGGTGAACAGTATAAGTGAGGAGAGTGTGTTCCCCTGATGGTTTAATATACACAGGACCTCGTTAACAGGTGAACAGTATAAGTGAGGAGAGTCTGTTCCCCAGATTGATTATTATACACGGGACATGTTACTAGCTGAATAGTCTTAGTGAGGAGACTGTGTTCCCCTGATTGTTTAATATACACGGGACATGTCAGCAGGTGAAAAGTTTAAGTGAGGACAGTGTGTTCCCCTGATGGTTTAATATACATGGGACATGTTACCAGGTGAACAGTTTAAGAGAGCAGAGTGTGTTCCCCTGATGGTTTAATGTACATGGGACATGTCAACAGGTGAATAGTATAAGTGAGGAGAATGTGTTCCCCTGATGGTTTAATACACACGGGACATGTTACCAGGTGAACAGTATAAGTGAGGAGAGTGTGTTCCCCTGATTGATTAATACACATGGGACATGTTACCAGGCGAAGAGTATAAGTGAGGACAGTGTGTTCCCCTGATTGTTTAATACACATGGGACATGTTACCTGGTGAACAGTATAAGTGAGGAGAGTGTGTGCCCCAGATGCTTTAATATACACAGGACATGTTACCAGGCGAACAGTATAAGTGAGGAAAGTGTGTTCCCCTGATTGTTTAATGCACACAGGACATGTCACCAGGCGAACAGTATAAGTGAGGAGAGTGTGTTCCCTTGATTGTTTAATATACACGGGACATGTTAACAAGTGAACAGTATAAGTGAGGAGAGTGTGTTCCCCTGATGGTTTAATATACATGGGATATGTTACCAGGTGAACAGTTTAAGAGAGCCGAGTGTGTTCCCCTGATGGTTTAATATACATGGGACATGTCAACAGGTGAATAGTATAAGTGAGGAAAATGTGTTCCCCAGATGGTTTAATACGCACAGGACATGTCACCAGGCGAACAGTGTAAATGAGGAGAATGTGTTCCCCTGAAGGTTTAATAAGCACGGGACATGTTACCAGGTGAACAGTGTAAGTGAGGAGAGTGTGTTCCCCTGATTGTATAATACTGACGGGACATGTAACCAGGTGAACAGTATAAGTGAGGAGAGTGTGTTCCGCTGATGGTTTAATATACACGGGACATGTTACCTGGTGAACAGTATATGTGAGGAGAGTGTGTGCCCCAGATGCTTTAATATACACAGGACATGTTACCAGGCGAACAGTATAAGTGAGGAGAGTGTGTTCCCTTGATTGTTTAATATACACGGGACATGTTAACAAGTGAACAGTATAAGTGAGGAGAGTGTGTTCCCCTGATGGTTTAATATACATGGGACATGTTACCAGGTGAACAGTTTAAGAGAGCCGAGTGTGTTCCCCTGATGGTTTAATATACATGGGACATGTCAACAGGTGAATAGTATAAGTGAGGAAAATGTGTTCCCCAGATGGTTTAATACGCACGGGACATGTTACCAGGTGAACAGTATAAGTGAGGAGATTGTGTTCCCCTGATGGTTTAATATACACGGGACATGTTTCCAGGTGAACAGTATAAGTGAGGAGATTGTGTTCCCCTGATGGTTTAATACACACGGGACATGTTACAAGATGAACAAAAAAAGTGAGGAGAGTGTGTTCCCCTGATAGTTTAATACACACAGGCCATGTTACCAGGTGAACAGTATAAGTGAGGAGAGTGTGTTTCCCTGATTGTTTAATACACACAGGCCATGTTACCAGGTGAACAGTATAAGTGAGGAGACTGCGTTCCCCTGATGGTTTAATATACACGGGACATGTTACCAGATGAACAGTATAAGTGAGGAGATTGTGTTCTCCTGATTGTTTAATATACACGGGACATGTCACCAGGTGAACAGTATAAGTGAGGAGAGTGTGTTCCCCTGATTGTTTAATATACACAGGACATGTTACAAGGTGAACAGGATAAGTGAGGAGAGTGTGTTCCCCTGATTGTTTAATATACATGGGACATGTCACCAGGTGAACAGTGTAAGTGAGGAGAGTGTGTTCCCCTGATGGTTTAATATACATGGGACATGACACCAGGTGAACAGTATAAGTGAGGAGAGTGTGTTCCCCTGATGGTTTAATACACATGGGACATGACACCAGGTGAACAGTATAAGTGAGGAGAGTGTGTTCCCCTGATTGTTTAATGCTCACGGGACATGTTACCAGGTGAACAGAATATTTGAGGAGAATGTGTTCCCCTGATGGTTTAATACACACGGGACATGTTACCAGGTGAACAGTATAAGTGAGGAGAGTGTGTTCCCCTGATTGTTTAATATACACAGGACATGTTACAAGGTGAACAGGATAAGTGAGGAGAGTGTGTTCCCCTGATTGTTTAATATACATGGGACATGTCACCAGGTGAACAGTGTAAGTGAGGAGAGTGTGTTCCCCTGATTGTTTAATATACATGGGACATGTCACCAGGTGAACAGTATAAGCGAGGAGAGTGTGTTCCCCTGATAGTTTAATACACATGGGACATGTCACCAGGTGAACAGTATAAGTGAGGAGAGTTTGTTCCCCTGATGGTTTAATACTGACGGGACATGTTGCCAGGTAAACAGTATAAGTGAGGAGAGTGTGTTCCCTTGATTGTTTAATACTGACGGGACATGTCACCATGTGAACAGTATTAGTGAGGAGAGAGTGTTCCCCGGATTGTTTAATACTGACGGGACATGTTATCAGGTGAACAGTATAAGTGAGGAGAGTGTGTTCCCCTGATTGATTAATACACATGGGACATGTTACCAGGCGAAGAGTATAAGTGAGGAAAGGGTGTTCCCCTGATTGTTTAATGCACACAGGACATGTCACCAGGCGAACAGTGTAAATGAGGAGAATGTGTTCCCCTGAAGGTTTAATAAGCACGGGACATGTTACCAGGTGAACAGTGTAAGTTGGGAGGGTGTGTTCCCCTGATTGTATAATACTGACGGGACATGTAACCAGGTGAACAGTATAAGTGAGGATAGTGTGTTCCCCTGCTTGTTTAATACTGATGGGACATGTTACCAGGTGAACAGTATAAGTGAGGAGAGTGTGTTCCCCTGATTGTTTAATACACACGGGACATGATACCAGTTGAACAGTCTCAGTGAGGAGAGTGTGTTCCCCTGATGGTTTAATACACACGGGACATGTTACCAGGTGAACAGTATAAGTGAGGAGAGTGTGTTCCCCTGATGGTTTAATACACACGGGACATGTTACCAGGTGAACAGTATAAGTGAGGAGAGTGTGTTCCCTGATGGTTTAATACACACGGGACATGTTACCAGGTGAACAGTAGAAGTGAGGACAGTTTGTTGCCCTGATTGTTTAATACAGACGGGACATGTCACCAGGTGAACAGTATAAGTCAGGAGAGTGTGTTCCCCTGACGGTTTAATACACACAGGACATGTTACCAGGTGAACAGTATAAGTGAGGAGAGTGTGTTCCCCTGATTGTTTAAAACGAACGGGACATGTAACCAGGTGAACAGTATAAGTGAGGAGAATGTGTTCCCCTGATTGTTTAATACATAAGGGACATTTTACCAGGTGAACAGTAAAGTGAGGAGAGTGTGTTCCCCTGATTGTTTAAAACGAACGGGATATGTAACCAGGTGAACAGTATAAGTGAGGAGATTGTGATCCCCTGATAATTTAATACGCATGGGACATGTTACCAGTTGAACAGTATAAGTGAGGAGAGAGTGTTCCCCTGATTGTTTAATATACACGGGACATGTTACCAGTTGAACAGTATAAGTGAGGAGAGTGTGTTCCCCTGATTGTTTAATACTCACGGGACATGTTACCAGGTGAACAGTATAAGTGAGGAGAGTGTGTTCCCCTGATTGTTTAATAAACACGGGACATGTCACCTGGCGAACAGTATAAGTGAGGAGAGTGTGTTCCCCTGATTGTTTAATACACACGGGACATGTCACTAGGTGAACAGGATAAGTGAGGAGAGTGTGTTCCCCTGATTGTTTAATACTGACGGGACATGTTAGCAGGTGAACAGTATAAGTGAGGAGAGAGTGTTCCCCTGATTGTTTAAAGCACACAGGATATGTCACTCGGTGAACAGTATAAGTGAGGAGAGTGTGCTCCCCTCATGGTTTAATATACACGGGACATGTTACCACGTGAACAGCATAAGTGAGGAGAGTGTGTTCCCCTGATGGTTCAATATACACAGGACATGTTACCAGGTGTACAGTATATGTGAGGAGAGTGTGTTCCCCTGATTCTTTAATACACACGGGACATGTTAGCAGGTGAACAGTAGAAGTGAGGAGAGTGTGTAACCCTGATGCTTTAATATACACAGGACATGTTAACAGGCAAACAGTATAAGTGAGGAGAGTGTGTTCTCCTGATGGTTTAATAAACACTGGACATGTTACCAGGTGAACAGTAGAAGTGAGGAGAATGTGTTCCCCTGTTTGTTTAATACGGACGGGACATGTTACCAGGTGAACTGTATAAGTGAGGAGAATGTGTTCCCCTGATTGTTTAATACACACGGGACATGTTACCAGGTGAACAGTATAAGTGAGGAGAATGTGTTCCCCTGTTTGTTTAATACACACGGGACATGTTACCAGGTGAACAGTATAAGTGAGGAGAATGTGTTCCCCTGTTTGTTTAATACACAGGGGACATGTTACCAGGTGAACAGTATAAGTGAGGAGAATGTGTTCCCCTGTTTCTTTAATACGCACTGGACATGTTACCAAGTGAACAGTATAAGTGAGGAGAATGTGTTCCCCTGATTGTTTAATACGCACGGGACATGTTACCAGATGAACAGTATAAGTGAGGAGAGTGTGTTCCCCTGATTGTTCAATACACACGGGACATGTTACCAGGTGAACAGTATATGTGAGGAGAGTGTGTTCCGCTGATGGTTTAATATACACGGGACATGTTACCAGGTGAACAGTATAAGTGAGGAGAGTGTGTTCCCCTGATGGTTTAATATACACACGGCATATTACCAGGTGAACAGTATAAGTGAGGAGAGTATGTTCCCCTGATGGTTTAATATACAAGGGACATGTTCCCAGGTGAACAGTATAAGTGAGGAGAGTGTGCTCCCCTGATGGTTTAATATACACACGTGACATGTTGCCAGGTGAACAGTATAAGTGACGAGATTGTATTCCCCTGATTGTTTAATACACACAGGACATGTTACCAGGTGAACTGTATAAGTGAGGAGAGTGTGTTCCCCTGATGGTTTAACACGCACGGGACATGATACCAGGTGAACAGTGTAAGTGAGGAGAGTGTGTTCCACTGATTGTTTAATACTCAAGGGACATGTTGCCAGGTGAACAGTATAAGTGAGGAGAGTGTGTTCCCCTGATGGTTTAACACGCACGGGACATGTTACCAGGTGAACAGTATAAGTGAGGAGAGTGTGTTCCCCTGATGGTTTAATATACACGGGACATGTTACCAGGTGAACAGTATAAGTGAGGAGAATGTGTTCCCCTGATTGTTTAATACACACGGGACATGTCACCAAGTGAAATGTATAATTGAGGAGAGTGTGTTCCCCTGATGGTTTAATGCACACAGGACATTTTACCAGGTGAACAGTGTAAGTGATGAGAGTGTGTTCCCCTGATTGTTAAATACTGACGGGACATGTTACCAGGTGAACAGTATAAGTGAGGAGAGTGTGTTCCCCTGATGGTTTAATATACACTGGACATGTTACCAGGTGAACAGTATAAGTGAGGAGAGTGTGTTCCCCTGATGGTTTAATACTGACGGGACATGTTACCAGATGAACAGTATAAGTGAGGAGAGTGTGTTCCTCTGATGGTTTCATGCACACAGGACATGTTACCAGGTGAACAGTGTAAGTGAGGAGAGTGTGTTCTCCTGATGGTTTAATATACACGGGATATGTAACCAAGAGAAAAGTCTAAGTGAGGAGAGTGTGTTCCCCTGATGGTTTAATATTCACGGGACATGTTACCAGGTGAACTGTATAAGTGAGGAGAGTGTGTTCCCCTGATGGTTTAATACTGACGGGACATGTTACCAGATGAACAGTGTAAGTGAGGAGAGTGTGTTCCCCTGATTGTTTAATATTCACTGGACATGTTACCAGATGAACAGTATAAGTGAGGAGAGTGTGTTCCCCTGATGCTTTAATATGCACGGGACATGTCACCAGGTGAACAGGATAAGTGAGTAGAATGTGTTCCCCTGATTGTTTAATACTGACGGGACATGTTACCAGATGAACAGTGTAAGTGAGGAGAGTGTGTTCCCCTGATGGTTTAATACACACAGGATATGTTACCAGCTGAACAGTATAAGTGAGGAGAGAGTGTTCCCCTGATGGTTTAATATTCACTGGACATGTTACCAGATGAACAGTATAAGTGAGGAGAGTGTGTTCCCCTGATGCTTTAATATTCACTGGACATAGAACATAGAACATAGAACATACAGCACAGAACAGGCCCTTCGGCCCACAATGTTGTGCCGATCCTTTGTCCTCTGTCAAGGACAATTTAATCTATACCCCATCATTCTCCTTTATCCATATACCTATCCAAAAGCCTTTTGAAAGTCCCTAAAGTTTCTGACTCAACAACTTCCCCGGGCAAGGCATTCCATGCCTCGACCACTCTCTGGGTAAAGAACCTTCCCCTGACATTCCCCTTATATCTCCCACCCTTCACCTTAAATTTATGACCCCTTGTAACGCTTTGCTCCACCCGGGGAAAAAGTTTCTGACTGTCTACCCTATCTATTCCCCTGATCATCTTATAAACCTCTATCATGTCACCCCTCATCCTTCTCCTTTCTAATGAGAAGAGGCCTAGAATGTTCAGCCTTTCCTCGTAAGACTTATTCTCCATTCCAGGCAACATCCTGGTAAATCTCCTCTGCACCCTCTCCAAGGCTTCCACATCCTTCCTAAAATGAGGCGACCAGAACTGCACACAGTACTCCAAATGAGGCCTTACCAAGGTCCTGTACAGCTGCATCATCACCTCACGGCTCTTAAATTCAATCCCTCTGCTAATGAACGCTAACACCCCATATGCCTTCTTCACAGCCCTATCCACTTGAGTTGCAACTTTCAATGATCTATGCACATAGACCCCAAGGTCTCTCTGCTCCTCCACATGCCCAAGAACCCTACCGTTAACCCAGTATTTTGCATTCATGTTTGTCCTTCCAAAATGGACGACCTCACACTTTTCAGGGTTAAACTCCATCTGCCACTTTTCAGCCCAGCACTGCAACCTATCCAAGTCCCTTTGCAGACGACAATAGCCCTCCTCGGTATCCACAACTCCACCAACCTTTGTATCATCTGCAAATTTACTGACCCACCCTTCGACTTCCTCATCCAAGTCGTTAATAAAAATCACAAACAGGAGAGGACCCAGAACTGATCCCTGCGGCACGCCACTGGTAACTGGGCTCCAGGCTGAGTATTTACCATCTAAGACCACTCTCTGCCTTCTATCAGTTAGCCAATTCTTAATCCAACTGGCCACATTCCCCACTATCCCATGCCTCCTGACTTTCTCCATAAGTCTACCATGGGGGACCTTATCAAATGCCTTACTAAAATCCATGTACACCACATCCACTGGTTTACCCTCATCCACTTGCTTGGTCACCTGCTCAAAGAATTCAATCAGGCTTGTGAGGCAAGACCTACCCCTCACAAAACCGTGCTGACTGTCCCGAATCAAGCAGTGTCTTTCCAGATGCTCAGAAATCCTATCCCTCAGCACCTTTTCCATCAACTTGCCTACCACCGAAGTAAGACTAACTGGCCTGTAATTCCCAGGGTTGTTCCTATTCCCTTTCTTGAACAGGGGCACAACATTTGCCACCCTCCAATCACCTGGTACCACCCCCGTCAGCAGAGAAGATGAAAAGATCATTGCCAGCGGCTCTGCAATTTCATCCCTTGCTTCCCATAACATCCTTGGATATACCCCGTCAGGCCCGGGAGACTTGTCTATCTTCAAGTTATTCAAAAACCCCAACACATCTTCCCTCCTAACGAGCACTTCCTCGAGCTTACCAGTCTGCTTCCCACCGTCCTCTTCAGTAATACACCCCTTCTCATTCGTAAATACCGAAGAGAAGTACTCATTCAAAACCTCACTTATCTCTTCCGGCTCAACACACAGTCTCCCGCTATTGTTTAATATTCACTGGACATGTTACCAGATGAACAGTATAAGTGAGGAGAATGTGTTCCACTGATGGTTTAATATTCACTGGACATGTTACCAGATGAACAGTATAAATGAGGAGAGTGTGTTCCCCTGATTGTTTAATACATACAGGACATGTTACCAGGTGATCAGTATAAGTGAGGAGAATGTGTTCCCCTGATGGTTTAATGTTCACTGGACATGTTACCAGGTGAACAGTATAAGTGAGGAGAGTGTGTTCCCTTGTTGGTTTAATATTCACTGGACATGTTACCAGGTGAACAGTATAAGTGAGGAGAATGTGTTCCCCTGATGGTTTAATATTCACTGGACATGTTACCAGGTGAACAGTATAAGTGAGGAGAGTGTGTTCCCCTGATGGTTTAATATGCACGGGACATGTTACCAGATGAACAGTATAAGTGATGAGAGTGTGTTCCCCTGACGGTTTAATATTCACTGGACATGTTACCAGATGAACAGTATAAGTGAGGAGAATGTGTTCCACTGATGGTTTAATATTCACTGGACATGTTACCAGGTGAACAGTATAAGTGAGGAGAGTGTGTTCCCCTGATGGTTTAATATGCACGGGACATGTTACCAGATGAACAGTATAAGTGAGGAGAATGTGTTCCCCTGATCGTTTAATATTCACTGGACATGTTACCAGGTGAACAGTATAAGTGAGGAGAGTGTGTTCCCCTGATGGTTTAATATTCACTGGACATGTTACCAGATGAACACTATAAGTGAGGAGAGTGAGTTCCCCTGATGGTTTAATATACACGGGACATGTTACCAGGTGAACAGTATAAGTGAGGAGAGTGAGTTCCCCTGATGGTTTAATATACACAGGACATGTTACCAGGTGAACAGTATAAGTGAGGAGAGTGTGATCCCCTGATTGTTTAATACGCACGGGACATGTCACAGGTGAACAGTATAAGTGAGGAGAGTGTGTTCCCCTGATTGTTTAATACACACGGGACATGTCACCAGGTGAACAGTATAATTGAGGAGAGTGTGATCCCATGATTGTTTAATACACACGGGACATGTCACCAGGTGAACAGTATAAGTGAGGAGAGTCTGATCCCCTGATTGTTTAATACTGACGGGACATGTCACCAGGTGAACAGTATAAGTGAGGAGAGTCTGTTCCCCTGATGGTTTACTGCACACGGGACATGTTACCAGGTGAACAGTATAAGTGAGGAGAGTGTGTTCCCCTGATGGTTTCATATACACGGGACATGTTACCAGGAGAACAGTATTAGTGAGGGGATTGCTTTCCCCTGATGGTTTAATATTCACGGGACATGTTACCAGGTGAACAGTATAAGTAAGGAGAGTGTGTTCCCCTGATGGTTTAATATACACAGGACATGTCACCAGGTGAACAGTATAAGTGAGGAGAGTGTGTTCCCCTGATTGTATAATACACACGGGACATGTCACCAGGTGAACAGTATAATTGAGAAGAGTGTGATCCCCTGATTGTTTAATACACACGGGACATGTTACCACGTGAACAGTATAAGTGAGGAGAGTCTGTTCCCCTGATTGTTTAATACTGACGGGACATGTCACCAGGTGAACAGTATAAGTGAGGAGAGTCTGTTCCCCTGATTCTTTAATACACACGGGACATTTCACCAGGTGAACAGTGTAAGTGAGGAGAGTGTGTTCCCCTGATTGTTCAATACACACGGGACATGTTACCAGGTGAACAGTATAAGTGAGGAGAGTGTGTTCCCCTGATGGTTTAATGCACACGGGACATGTTACCAGGTGAACAGTATAAGTGAGGAGAGTGTGTTCCCCTGATGGTTTCATATACACGGGACATGTTACCAGGAGAACAGTATAAGTGAGGGGAGTGCTTTCCCCTGATGGTTTAATATTCACGGGACATGTTACCAGGTGAACAGTATAAGTAAGGAGTGTGTGTTCCCCTGATGGTTTAATATACACAGGACATGTTACCAGGTGAACAGTATAAGTGAGGAGAGTGTATTCCCCTGATTGTTTAATACAAACAGGACATGTTACCAGGTGAACAGTATAAGTGAGGAGAATGTGTTCCCCTGATTGTTTAATACTCACTGGACATGTTACCAGGTGAACAGTATAAGTGAGGAGAGTGTGTTCCCCTGATGGTTTAATACTCACTGGACATGTTACCAGGTGAACAGTATAAGTGAGGAGAGTGTGTTCCCCTGATGGTTTAACACGCACGGGACATGTTACCAGGTGAACAGTATAATTGACGAGAGTGTGTTCCCCTGATTGTTAAATACTGACGGGACATGTCACCAGGTGAACAGTATAAGTGAGGAGAGTGTGTTCCCCTGATGGTTTAATATTCACTGGACATGTTACCAGATGAACACTATAAGTGAGGAGAGTGAGTTCCCCTGATGGTTTAATATACACGGGACATGTTACCAGGTGAACAGTATAAGTGAGGAGAGTGAGTTCCCCTGATGGTTTAATATACACAGGACATGTTACCAGGTGAACAGTATAAGTGAGGAGAGTGTGATCCCCTGATTGTTTAATACGCACGGGACATGTCACAGGTGAACAGTATAAGTGAGGAGAGTGTGTTCCCCTGATTGTTTAATACACACGGGACATGTCACCAGGTGAACAGTATAATTGAGGAGAGTGTGATCCCATGATTGTTTAATACACACGGGACATGTCACCAGGTGAACAGTATAAGTGAGGAGAGTCTGTTCCCCTGATTGTTTAATACTGACGGGACATGTCACCAGGTGAACAGTATAAGTGAGGAGAGTCTGTTCCCCTGATGGTTTACTGCACACGGGACATGTTACCAGGTGAACAGTATAAGTGAGGAGAGTGTGTTCCCCTGATGGTTTCATATACACGGGACATGTTACCAGGAGAACAGTATTAGTGAGGGGATTGCTTTCCCCTGATGGTTTAATATTCACGGGACATGTTACCAGGTGAACAGTATAAGTAAGGAGAGTGTGTTCCCCTGATGGTTTAATATACACAGGACATGTCACCAGGTGAACAGTATAAGTGAGGAGAGTGTGTTCCCCTCATTGTATAATACACACGGGACATGTCACCAGGTGAACAGTATAATTGAGAAGAGTGTGATCCCCTGATTGTTTAATACACACGGGACATGTTACCACGTGAACAGTATAAGTGAGGAGAGTCTGTTCCCCTGATTGTTTAATACTGACGGGACATGTCACCAGGTGAACAGTATAAGTGAGGAGAGTCTGTTCCCCTGATTCTTTAATACACACGGGACATTTCACCAGGTGAACAGTGTAAGTGAGGAGAGTGTGTTCCCCTGATTGTTCAATACACACGGGACATGTTACCAGGTGAACAGTATAAGTGAGGAGAGTGTGTTCCCCTGATGGTTTAATGCACACGGGACATGTTACCAGGTGAACAGTATAAGTGAGGAGAGTGTGTTCCCCTGATGGTTTCATATACACGGGACATGTTACCAGGAGAACAGTATAAGTGAGGGGAGTGCTTTCCCCTGATGGTTTAATATTCACGGGACATGTTACCAGGTGAACAGTATAAGTAAGGACAGTGTGTTCCCCTGATGGTTTAATATACACAGGACATGTTACCAGGTGAACAGTATAAGTGAGGAGAGTGTATTCCCCTGATTGTTTAATACAAACAGGACATGTTACCAGGTGAACAGTATAAGTGAGGAGAATGTGTTCCCCTGATTGTTTAATACTCACTGGACATATTATCTGGTGAACAGTATAAGTGAGGAGAGTGTGTTCCCCTGATTGTTTAATACTCACTGGACATGTTACCAGGTGAACAGTATAAGTGAGGAGAGTGTGTTCCCCTGATGGTTTAACACGCACGGGACATGTTACCAGGTGAACAGTATAATTGACGAGAGTGTGTTCCCCTGATTGTTAAATACTGACGGGACATGTCACCAGGTGAACAGTATAAGTGAGGAGAGTGTGTTCCCCTGATGGTTTAATATACACTGGACATGTTACCAGGTGAACAGTATAAGTGAGGAGAGTGAGTTCCCCTGATTGTTTAATACACACGGGACATGTCACCAGGTGAACAGTATAAGTGAGGAGAGTGTGTTCCCCTGATTGTTTAATACACACGGGACATGTCACCAGGTGAACAGTATAAGTGAGCAGAGTGTTTTCCCCTGATGGTTAAATATGCAAAGGACATGTTACCAGGTGAACAGTATAAGTGAGGAGACGGTGTTCTCCTGATGGTTTAATACTGACTGGACATGTTACCAGATGAACAGTTTCAGTGAGGAGAGTGTGTTCCTCTGATGGTTTCATGCACACAGGACCTGTTACCAGGTGAACAGTATAAGTGAGGAGAGTGTGTTCCCCTGATGGTTTAATGCACACGGGACATGTTACCAGGTGAACAGTATAAGTGAGGAGATTGTGTTCCCCTGATGGTTTCATATACACGGGACATGTTACCAGGAGAACAGTATAAGTGAGGGGAGTGCTTTCCCCTGATGGTTTAATATTCACGGGACATGTTACCAGGTGAACAGTATAAGTAAGGAGAATGTGTTCCCCTGATGGTTTAATATACACAGGACATGTTACCAGGTGAACAGTATAAGTGAGGAGAATGTGTTCCCCTGATGGTTTAATATGCACTGGACATATTATCTGGTGAACAGTATAAGTGAGGAGAGTGTGTTCCCCTGATTGTTTAATACTCACGGGACATGATACCAGGTGAACAGTATAAGTGAGGAGAGTGTGTTCCCCTGATGGTTTAACACGCACGGGACATGTTACCAGGTGAACAGTATAATTGACGAGAGTGTGTTCCGCTGATTGTTAAATACTGACGGGACATGTTACCAGGTGAACAGTATAAGTGAGGAGAGTGTGTTCCCCTGATGGTTTAATATACACTGGACATGTTACCAGGTGAACAGTATAAGTGAGGAGAGTGTGTTCCCCTGATGGTTTAATACTGACGGGACATGTTACCAGATGAACAGAATAAGTGAGGAGAGTGTGTTCCTCTGATGGTTTCATGCACACAGGACATGTTACCAGGTGAACAGTATAAGCGAGGAGAGTGTGTTCCCCTTATGGTTTAATATACACGGGACATGTCACCAGGTGAACAGGATAAGTGAGGAGAGTGTGTTCCCCTGATTGTTTTATGCTCACGGGACATGTCACCAGGTGAACAGTATAAGTGAGGAGAGTGTGTTCCCCTGATGGTTTAACACGCAGGGGACATGTTACCAGGTGAACAGTATAAGTGAGGAGAGTGTCTTCCCCTGATGGTTTAATATACGAGGGAAATGTTACCAGGTGAACAGTATAAGTGAGGAGAGTGTGTTCCCCTGATTGTTTAATACACATGGGACATGTTACCAGGTGAACAGTATAAGTGAGGAGAGTGTGTTCCCCTGATGGTTTAATATACGAGGGAAATGTTACCAGGTGAACAGTATAAGTGAGGAGAGTGTGTTCCCCTGATGGTTTAATATACGAGGGAAATGTTACCAGGTGAACAGTATAAGTGAGGAGAGTGTGTTCCCCTGATTGTTTAATACTCACGGAACATGTTACCAGGTGAACAGGATAAGTGAGGAGAGTGTGTTACCCTGATGGTTTAACACGCACGGTACATGTTACCAGGTGAACAGTATAAGTGAGGAGAATGTGTTCCCCTGATGGTTTAATATGCACTGGACATATTACCAGGTGAACAGTATAAGTGAGGAGAGTGTGTTCCCCTGATTGTTTAATATACACTGGACATATTACCAGGTGAACAGTATAAATGAGGACAGTGTGTTCACCTGATGGGTTAATATACACGGGACATGTTACCAGATGAACAGTATAAGTGAGGCGAGTGTGTTCACCTGATGGGTTAATACAGACGGGACATGTCACCAGGTGAACAGTATAAGTGAGGAGAGTGTGTTCCCCTGATTGTTTAATACAAACAGGACATGTTACCAGCAGAACAGTATAAGTGAGGAGAATGTGTTCCCCTGATGGTTTAATATACACAGGACATGTTACCAGGTGAACAGTATAAGTGAGGAGAGTGTGTTCCCCTGATTGTTTAATACAAACAGGACATGTTACCAGGTGAACAGTATAAGTGAGGAGAGTGTGTTCCCCTGATTGTTTAATACTCACGGGACATGTTACCAGGTGAACAGTATAAGTGAGGAGAGAGTGTTCCCCTGATGGTTTAACACGCACGGGACATGTTACCAGGTGAACAGTATAAGTGAGGAGAGTGTGTTCCCCTGATGGTTTAAAATACGAGGGAAATGTTACCAGGTGAACAGTATAAGTGAGGAGAGTGTGTTCCCCTGATGGTTTAATATACGAGGGAAATGTTACCAGTTGAACAGTATAAGTGAGGAGAGTGTGTTCCCCTGATTGTTTAATACTCACGGAACATGTTACCAGGTGAACAGGATAAGTGAGAAGAGTGTGTTCCCCAGATGGTTTAACACGCACGGGACATGTTACCAGGTGAACAGTATAAGTGAGGAGAATGTGTTCCCCTGATTGTTTAATATACACTGGACATATTACCAGGTGAACAGTATAAATGAGGAGAGTGTGTTCACCTGATGGGTTAATATACACGGGACATGTTACCAGGTGAACAGAATAAGTGATGAGATTGTGTTCCCCTGATGGTTTAACACGCACGGGACATGTTACCAGGTGAATAGTATAAGTGAGGAGAGTGTGTTCCCCTGATTGTTTAATACACACGGGACATGTTACCAGGTGAACAGTGTAAGTGAGGCGAGTGTGTTCCCCTGATTGTTTAATACATACAGGACATGTCACCAGGTGAACAGGATAAGTGTGTAGAATGTGTTCCCCTGATGGTTTAATATTCACTGGACATGTTACCAGATGAACAGTATAAATGAGGAGAGTGTGTTCCCCTGATTGTTTAATACATACAGGACATGTTACCAGGTGAACAGTATAAGTGAGGAGAGTGTGTTCCCCTGATGGTTTAATATGCACGGGACATGTTACCAGATGAACAGTATAAGTGAGGAGAGTGAGTTCCCCTGATGGTTTAATATACACGGGACATGTTACCAGGTGAACAGTATAATTGAGGAGAGTGTGATCCCCTGATTGTTTAATACACACGGGACATGTCACCAGGTGAACAGTATAAGTGAGGAGAGTGTGTTCCCCTGATTGTTTAATACACACGGGACATGTCACCAGGTGAACAGTATATGTGAGGAGAGTGTGTTCCCCTGATGGTTTAACACGCACGGGACATGTTACCAGGTGAACAGGATAAGTTAGTAGAGTGTGTTCCGCTGATGGTTTAATATACCCGGGACATGTCAGCAGGTGAACAGTACAATTGAGGAGAGTGTGATCCCCTGATTGTTTAATACACACGGGACATTTCACCAGGTGAACAGTGTAAGTGAGGAGAGTGTGTTCCCCTGATTGTTCAATACACACGGGACATGTTACCAGGTGAACAGTATAAGTGAGGAGATTGTGTTCCCCTGATGGTTTAATGCACACGGGACATGTTAGCAGGTGAACAGTATAAGTGAAGAGAGTCTGTTCCCCTGATTGTTTAATACTGACGGGACATGTCACCAGGTGAACAGTATAAGTGAGGAGAGTGTGTTCCCCTGATGGTTTAACACGCAGGGGACATGTTACCAGGTGAACAGTATAAGTGAGGAGAGTGTCTTCCCCTGATGGTTTAATATACGAGGGAAATGTTACCAGGTGAACAGTATAAGTGAGGAGAGTGTGTTCCCCTGATTGTTTAATACACATGGGACATGTTACCAGGTGAACAGTATAAGTGAGGAGAGTGTGTTCCCCTGATGGTTTAATATACGAGGGAAATGTTACCAGGTGAACAGTATAAGTGAGGAGAGTGTGTTCCCCTGATTGTTTAATACTCACGGAACATGTTACCAGGTGAACAGGATAAGTGAGGAGAGTGTGTTACCCTGATGGTTTAACACGCACGGTACATGTTACCAGGTGAACAGTATAAGTGAGGAGAATGTGTTCCCCTGATGGTTTAATATGCACTGGACATATTACCAGGTGAACAGTATAAGTGAGGAGAGTGTGTTCCCCTGATTGTTTAATATACACTGGACATATTACCAGGTGAACAGTATAAATGAGGACAGTGTGTTCACCTGATGGGTTAATATACACGGGACATGTTACCAGATGAACAGTATAAGTGAGGCGAGTGTGTTCACCTGATGGGTTAATACAGACGGGACATGTCACCAGGTGAACAGTATAAGTGAGGAGAGTGTGTTCCCCTGATTGTTTAATACAAACAGGACATGTTACCAGCAGAACAGTATAAGTGAGGAGAATGTGTTCCCCTGATGGTTTAATATACACAGGACATGTTACCAGGTGAACAGTATAAGTGAGGAGAGTGTGTTCCCCTGATTGTTTAATACAAACAGGACATGTTACCAGGTGAACAGTATAAGTGAGGAGAGTGTGTTCCCCTGATTGTTTAATACTCACGGGACATGTTACCAGGTGAACAGTATAAGTGAGGAGAGAGTGTTCCCCTGATGGTTTAACACGCACGGGACATGTTACCAGGTGAACAGTATAAGTGAGGAGAGTGTGTTCCCCTGATGGTTTAAAATACGAGGGAAATGTTACCAGGTGAACAGTATAAGTGAGGAGAGTGTGTTCCCCTGATGGTTTAATATACGAGGGAAATGTTACCAGTTGAACAGTATAAGTGAGGAGAGTGTGTTCCCCTGATTGTTTAATACTCACGGAACATGTTACCAGGTGAACAGGATAAGTGAGAAGAGTGTGTTCCCCAGATGGTTTAACACGCACGGGACATGTTACCAGGTGAACAGTATAAGTGAGGAGAATGTGTTCCCCTGATTGTTTAATATACACTGGACATATTACCAGGTGAACAGTATAAATGAGGAGAGTGTGTTCACCTGATGGGTTAATATACACGGGACATGTTACCAGGTGAACAGAATAAGTGATGAGATTGTGTTCCCCTGATGGTTTAACACGCACGGGACATGTTACCAGGTGAATAGTATAAGTGAGGAGAGTGTGTTCCCCTGATTGTTTAATACACACGGGACATGTTACCAGGTGAACAGTGTAAGTGAGGCGAGTGTGTTCCCCTGATTGTTTAATACATACAGGACATGTCACCAGGTGAACAGGATAAGTGTGTAGAATGTGTTCCCCTGATGGTTTAATATTCACTGGACATGTTACCAGATGAACAGTATAAATGAGGAGAGTGTGTTCCCCTGATTGTTTAATACATACAGGACATGTTACCAGGTGAACAGTATAAGTGAGGAGAGTGTGTTCCCCTGATGGTTTAATATGCACGGGACATGTTACCAGATGAACAGTATAAGTGAGGAGAGTGAGTTCCCCTGATGGTTTAATATACACGGGACATGTTACCAGGTGAACAGTATAATTGAGGAGAGTGTGATCCCCTGATTGTTTAATACACACGGGACATGTCACCAGGTGAACAGTATAAGTGAGGAGAGTGTGTTCCCCTGATTGTTTAATACACACGGGACATGTCACCAGGTGAACAGTATATGTGAGGAGAGTGTGTTCCCCTGATGGTTTAACACGCACGGGACATGTTACCAGGTGAACAGGATAAGTTAGTAGAGTGTGTTCCGCTGATGGTTTAATATACCCGGGACATGTCAGCAGGTGAACAGTACAATTGAGGAGAGTGTGATCCCCTGATTGTTTAATACACACGGGACATTTCACCAGGTGAACAGTGTAAGTGAGGAGAGTGTGTTCCCCTGATTGTTCAATACACACGGGACATGTTACCAGGTGAACAGTATAAGTGAGGAGAGTGTGTTCCCCTGATGGTTTAATGCACACGGGACATGTTAGCAGGTGAACAGTATAAGTGAAGAGAGTCTGTTCCCCTGATTGTTTAATACTGACGGGACATGTCACCAGGTGAACAGTATAAGTGAGGAGTGTCTGTTCCCCTGATGGTTTAATACACACGGGACATTTCACCAGGTGAACAGTGTAAGTGAGGAGAGTGTGTTCCCCTGATTGCTCAATACACACGGGACATGTTACCAGGTGAAAAGTATAAGTGAGGAGAGTGTGTTCCACTGATTGTTTAATACATACGGGACATGTCACCAGGTGAACAGTATAAGTGAGGAGAGTGTGTTCCCCTGATTGTTTAATACACACGGGACATGTTACCAGGTGAACAGTATAAGTGAGGAGAGTGTGTTCCCCTGATGGTTTAATATACACAGGACATGTTACCAGGTGAACAGTATAAGTGAGGAGAGTGTGTTCCCCTGAAGGTTTCATATACACGGGACATGTTACCAGGTGAACAGTATAAGTGAGGAGAGTGTGTTCCCCTGATGGTTTAATATACACAGGACATGTTACCAGGTGAACAGTATAAGTGAGGGGAGTGCTTTCCCCTGATTATTTAATATTCACGGGACATGTTACCAGGTGAACAGTATAAGTAAGGAGAGTGTGTTCCCCTGATGGTTTAATATACACAGGACATGTTACCAGGTGAACAGTATAAGTGAGGAGAGTGTGTTCCCCTGAAGGTTTCATATACACGGGACATGTTACCAGGTGAACAGTATAAGTGAGGAGAGTGTGTTCCCCTGATGGTTTAATGCACACGGGACATGTTAGCAGGTGAACAGTATAAGTGAAGAGAGTCTGTTCCCCTGATTGTTTAATACTGACGGGACATGTCACCAGGTGAACAGTATAAGTGAGGAGTGTCTGTTCCCCTGATGGTTTAATACACACGGGACATTTCACCAGGTGAACAGTGTAAGTGAGGAGAGTGTGTTCCCCTGATTGCTCAATACACACGGGACATGTTACCAGGTGAAAAGTATAAGTGAGGAGAGTGTGTTCCACTGATTGTTTAATACACACGGGACATGTCACCAGGTGAACAGTATAAGTGAGGAGAGTGTGTTCCCCTGATTGTTTAATACACACGGGACATGTTACCAGGTGAACAGTATAAGTGAGGAGAGTGTGTTCCCCTGATGGTTTAATATACACAGGACATGTTACCAGGTGAACAGTATAAGTGAGGAGAGTGTGTTCCCCTGAAGGTTTCATATACACGGGACATGTTACCAGGTGAACAGTATAACTGTGGAGAGTGTGTTCCCCTGATGGTTTAATATACACAGGACATGTTACCAGGTGAACAGTATAAGTGAGCGGAGTGCTTTCCCCTGATGGTTTAATATTCACGGGACATGTTACCAGGTGAACAGTATAAGTAAGGAGAGTGTGTTCCCCTGATGGTTTAATATACACAGGACATGTTACCAGGTGAACAGTATAAGTGAGGGGAGTGTGTTCCCCTGAAGGTTTCATATACACGGGACATGTTACCAGGTGAACAGTATAAGTGAGGAGAGTGTGTTCCCCTGATGGTTTAATATACACAGGACATGTTACCAGGTGAACAGTATAAGTGAGGAGAATGTGTTCCCCTGATGGTTTAATATACACAGGACATGTTACCAGGTGAACAGTATAAGTGAGGAGAGTGTGTTCCCCTGATTGTTTAATACAAACAGGACATGTTACCAGGTGAACAGTATAAGTGAGGAGAGTGTGTTCCCCTGATTGTTTAATACTCACGGGACATGTTACCAGGTGAACAGTATAAGTGAGGAGAGTGTGTTCCCCTGATGGTTTAACACGCACGGGACATGTTACCAGGTGAACAGTATAATTGACGAGAGTGTGTTCCCCTGATTGTTTAATACTGACGGGACATGTCACCAGGTGAACAGTATAAGTGAGGAGAGTGTGTTCCCCTGATGGTTGAATATACACAGGACATGTAACCAGGTGAACAGTATAAGTGAGGAGAGTGTGTTCCCCTGATGGTTTAATATACACAGGACATGTTACCAGGTGAACAGTATAAGTGAGGAGAGTGTGTTCCCCTGATTGTTTAATACACACGGGACATGTCATCGGGTGAACAGTATAAGTGAGGAGAGTGTGTTCCCCTGATTGTTTAATACACACGGGACATGTCACCAGGTGAACAGTATAAGTGAGGAGAGTGTGTTCCCCTGATTGTTTAATACACACGGGACATGTCATCGGGTGAACAGTATAAGTGAGGAGAGTGTGTTCCCCTGATTGTTTAATACACACGGGACATGTCACCAAGTGAACAGTATAAGTGAGGAGAGTGGGTTCCCCTGATTGTTTAATACACACGGGACATGTCACCAGGTGAACAGTATAAGTGAGGAGAGTGTGTTCCCCTGATTGTTTCATACTGACGGGACATGTCACCAGGTGAACAGTATAAGTGAGGAGAGTGTGTTCCCCTGATTGTTTAATACACACGGGACATGTCATCGGGTGAACAGTATAAGTGAGGAGAGTGTGTTCCCCTGATTGTTTAATACACACGGGACATGTCACCAGGTGAACAGTATAAGTGAGGAGAGTGGGTTCCCCTGATTGTTTAATACACACGGGACATGTCAACAGGTGAACAGTATAAGTGAGGAGAGTGTGTTCCCCTGATTGTTTAATACTCACGGAACATGTTACCAGATGAACAGTATAAGTGAGGCGAGTGTGTTCACCTGATGGGTTAATACAGACGGGACATGTCACCAGGTGAACAGTATAAGTGAGGAGAGTATGTTCCCCTGATTGTTTTATACTCACGGGACATGTTGCCAGGTGAACAGTATAAGTGAGGAGAGAGTGTTCCCCTGATGGTTTAACACGCACGGGACATGTTACCAGGTGAACAGTATAAGTGAGGAGAGTGTGTTCCCCTGATGGTTTAATATACGAGGGAAATGTTACCAGGTGAACAGTCTAAGTGAGGAGAGTGTGTTCCCCTGATGGTTTAATATACGAGGGAAATGTTAACAGGTGAACAGTATAAGTGAGGAGAGTGTGTTCCCCTGATTGTTTAATACACACGGGACATGTTACCAGGTGAACAGTGTAAGTGAGGCGAGTGTGTTCCCCTGATTGTTTAATACATACAGGACATGTCACCAGGTGAACAGGATAAGTGTGTAGAATGTGTTCCCCTGATGGTTTAATATTCACTGGACATGTTACCAGATGAACAGTATAAATGAGGAGAGTGTGTTCCCCTGATTGTTTAATACATACAGGACATGTTACCAGGTGAACAGTATAAGTGAGGAGAGTGTGTTCCCCTGATGGTTTAATATGCACGGGACATGTTACCAGATGAACAGTATAAGTGAGGAGAGTGAGTTCCCCTGATGGTTTAATATACACGGGACATGTTACCAGGTGAACAGTATAATTGAGGAGAGTGTGATCCCCTGATTGTTTAATACACACGGGACATGTCACCAGGTGAACAGTATAAGTGAGGAGAGTGTGTTCCCCTGATTGTTTAATACACACGGGACATGTCACCAGGTGAACAGTATATGTGAGGAGAGTGTGTTCCACTGATGGTTTAACACGCACGGGACATGTTGCCAGGTGAACAGGATAAGTTAGTAGAGTGTGTTCCGCTGATGGTTTAATATACCCGGGACATGTCAGCAGGTGAACAGTACAATTGAGGAGAGTGTGATCCCCTGATTGTTTAATACACACGGGACATTTCACCAGGTGAACAGTGTAAGTGAGGAGAGTGTGTTCCCCTGATTGTTCAATACACACGGGACATGTTACCAGGTGAACAGTATAAGTGAGGAGAGTGTGTTCCCCTGATGGTTTAATGCACACGGGACATGTTAGCAGGTGAACAGTATAAGTGAAGAGAGTCTGTTCCCCTGATTGTTTAATACTGACGGGACATGTCACCAGGTGAACAGTATAAGTGAGGAGTGTCTGTTCCCCTGATGGTTTAATACACACGGGACATTTCACCAGGTGAACAGTGTAAGTGAGGAGAGTGTGTTCCCCTGATTGCTCAATACACACGGGACATGTTACCAGGTGAAAAGTATAAGTGAGGAGAGTGTGTTCCACTGATTGTTTAATACACACGGGACATGTCACCAGGTGAACAGTATAAGTGAGGAGAGTGTGTTCCCCTGATTGTTTAATACACACGGGACATGTTACCAGGTGAACAGTATAAGTGAGGAGAGTGTGTTCCCCTGATGGTTTAATATACACAGGACATGTTACCAGGTGAACAGTATAAGTGAGGAGAGTGTGTTCCCCTGAAGGTTTCATATACACGGGACATGTTACCAGGTGAACAGTATAAGTGAGGAGGGTGTGTTCCCCTGATGGTTTAATATACACAGGACATGTTACCAGGTGAACAGTATAAGTGAGGGGAGTGCTTTCCCCTGATGGTTTAATATTCACGGGACATGTTACCAGGTGAACAGTATAAGTAAGGAGAGTGTGTTCCCCTGATGGTTTAATATACACAGGACATGTTACCAGGTGAACAGTATAAGTGAGGAGAGTGTGTTCCCCTGAAGGTTTCATATACACGGGACATGTTACCAGGTGAACAGTATAAGTGAGGAGAGTGTGTTCCCCTGATGGTTTAATGCACACGGGACATGTTAGCAGGTGAACAGTATAAGTGAAGAGAGTCTGTTCCCCTGATTGTTTAATACTGACGGGACATGTCACCAGGTGAACAGTATAAGTGAGGAGTGTCTGTTCCCCTGATGGTTTAATACACACGGGACATTTCACCAGGTGAACAGTGTAAGTGAGGAGAGTGTGTTCCCCTGATTGCTCAATACACACGGGACATGTTACCAGGTGAAAAGTATAAGTGAGGAGAGTGTGTTCCACTGATTGTTTAATACACACGGGACATGTCACCAGGTGAACAGTATAAGTGAGGAGAGTGTGTTCCCCTGATTGTTTAATACACACGGGACATGTTACCAGGTGAACAGTATAAGTGAGGAGAGTGTGTTCCCCTGATGGTTTAATATACACAGGACATGTTACCAGGTGAACAGTATAAGTGAGGAGAGTGTGTTCCCCTGAAGGTTTCATATACACGGGACATGTTACCAGGTGAACAGTATAAGTGAGGAGAGTGTGTTCCCCTGATGGTTTAATATACACAGGACATGTTACCAGGTGAACAGTATAAGTGAGCGGAGTGCTTTCCCCTGATGGTTTAATATTCACGGGACATGTTACCAGGTGAACAGTATAAGTAAGGAGAGTGTGTTCCCCTGATGGTTTAATATACACAGGACATGTTACCAGGTGAACAGTATAAGTGAGGAGAGTGTGTTCCCCTGAAGGTTTCATATACACGGGACATGTTACCAGGTGAACAGTATAAGTGAGGAGAGTGTGTTCCCCTGATGGTTTAATATACACAGGACATGTTACCAGGTGAACAGTATAAGTGAGGAGAATGTGTTCCCCTGATGGTTTAATATACACAGGACATGTTACCAGGTGAACAGTATAAGTGAGGAGAGTGTGTTCCCCTGATTGTTTAATACAAACAGGACATGTTACCAGGTGAACAGTATAAGTGAGGAGAGTGTGTTCCCCTGATTGTTTAATACTCACGGGACATGTTACCAGGTGAACAGTATAAGTGAGGAGAGTGTGTTCCCCTGATGGTTTAACACGCACGGGACATGTTACCAGGTGAACAGTATAATTGACGAGAGTGTGTTCCCCTGATTGTTTAATACTGACGGGACATGTCACCAGGTGAATAGTATAAGTGAGGAGAGTGTGTTCCCCTGATGGTTGAATATACACAGGACATGTTACCAGGTGAACAGTATAAGTGAGGAGAGTGTGTTCCCCTGATGGTTTAATATACACAGGACATGTTACCAGGTGAACAGTATAAGTGAGGAGAGTGTGTTCCCCTGATTGTTTAATACACACGGGACATGTCATCGGGTGAACAGTATAAGTGAGGAGAGTGTGTTCCCCTGATTGTTTAATACACACGGGACATGTCACCAGGTGAACAGTATAAGTGAGGAGAGTGTGTTCCCCTGATTGTTTAATACACACGGGACATGTCATCGGGTGAACAGTATAAGTGAGGAGAGTGTGTTCCCCTGATTGTTTAATACACACGGGACATGTCACCAAGTGAACAGTATAAGTGAGGAGAGTGGGTTCCCCTGATTGTTTAATACACACGGGACATGTCACCAGGTGAACAGTATAAGTGAGGAGAGTGTGTTCCCCTGATTGTTTCATACTGACGGGACATGTCACCAGGTGAACAGTATAAGTGAGGAGAGTGTGTTCCCCTGATTGTTTAATACACACGGGACATGTCATCGGGTGAACAGTATAAGTGAGGAGAGTGTGTTCCCCTGATTGTTTAATACACACGGGACATGTCACCAGGTGAACAGTATAAGTGAGGAGAGTGGGTTCCCCTGATTGTTTAATACACACGGGACATGTCACCAGGTGAACAGTATAAGTGAGGAGAGTGTGTTCCCCTGATTGTTTAATACACACGGGACATGTCATCGGGTGAACAGTATAAGTGAGGAGAGTGTGTTCCCCTGATTGTTTAATACACACGGGACATGTCACCAGGTGAACAGTATAAGTGAGCAGAATGTTTTCCCCTGATGGTTAAATATGCAAAGGACATGTTACCAGGTGAACAGTATAAGTGAGGAGACTGTGTTCTCCTGATGGTTTAATACTGAAGGGACATGTTACCAGATGAACAGTATAATTGAGGAGAGTGTGTTCCTCTGATGGTTTAATGCACACAGGACATGTTACCAGGTGAACAGTATAAGTGAGGAGAGTGTCTTCCCCTGATTGTTTAATACACACCGGACATGTTACCAGGTGAACAGTATAAGTGAGGAGAGTGTGTTCCACTGATGGTTTAATATACGAGGGAAATGTTACCAGGTGAACAGTATAAGTGAGGAGAGTGTGTTCCCCTGATTGTTTAATACTCACGGAACATGTTACCAGGTGAACAGGATAAGTGAGGAGAGTGTGTTCCCCGAATGGTTTAACACGCACGGGACATGTTACCAGGTGAACAGTATAAGTGAGGAGAGTGCTTTCCCCTGATTGTTTAATATACACTGGACATGTTACCAGGTGAACAGTATAAGTGAGGAGAGTGTGTTCCCCTGATTGTTTAATACTCACGGGACATGTTACCAGGTGAACAGTATAAGTGAGAAGAATGTGTTCCCCTGATGGTTTAATATACACGGGACATGTTACCAGGTGAACAGTATAAGCGAGGAGAGTGTGTTCCCCTGATGGTTTAATATACACGGGACATGTTACCAGATGAACAGTAGAAGTGAGGCGAGTGTGTTCACCTGATGGGTTAATACAGACGGGACATGTCACCAGGTGAACAGTATAAGTGAGGAGAGTATGTTCCCCTGATTGTTTTATACTCACGGGACATGTTGCCAGGTGAACAGTATAAGTGAGGAGAGAGTGTTCCCCTGATGGTTTAACACGCACGGGACATGTTACCAGGTGAACAGTATAAGTGAGGAGAGTGTGTTCCCCTGATGCTTTAATATACGAGGGAAATGTTACCAGGTGAACAGTCTAAGTGAGGAGAGTGTGTTCCCCTGATGGTTTAATATACGAGGGAAATGTTAACAGGTGAACAGTATAAGTGAGGAGAGTGTGTTCCCCTGATTGTTTAATACTCACGGAACATGTTACCAGGTGAACAGTATAAGTGAGGAGATTGTGTTCCCCTGATGGTTTAACACGCACGGGACATGTAACCAGGTGAACAGTATAAGTGAGGAGAATGTGTTCCCCTGATGGTTTAATATGCACTGGACATGTTACCAGGTGAACAATATAAGTGAGGAGAGTGTGTTCCCCTGATTGTTTATTACTCACGGGACATGTTACCAGGTGAATAGTATAAGTGAGGAGAGTGTGTTCCCCTGATGGTTTAACACGCACGGGACATGTTACCAGGTGAACAGTATAAGTGAGCAGAATGTTTTCCCCTGATGGTTAAATATGCAAAGGACATGTTACCAGGTGAACAGTATAAGTGAGGAGACTGTGTTCCCCTGATGGTTTAACACGCACGGGACATGTTACCAGGTGAATAGTATAAGTGAGGAGAGTGTGTTCCCCTGATTGTTTAATACACACGGGACGTGTTACCAGGTGAACAGTATAAGTGAGGTGAGTGTGTTCCCCTGATGGTTTAATATACACGGGACATGTTACCAGGTGAACAGTATAAGTGAGGAGTGTTTGTTTCCCTGATGGTTTAATACACACGGGACATCGTACCAGGTGAACAGTATAAGTGAGGAGAGTGTGTTCCCCTGATTGTTTAATACTCACGGGACATGTTACCAGGTGAACAGTATAAGTGAGGAGAGTCTGTTCCCCTGATGGTTTAACACGCACGGGACATGTTACCAGGTGAACAGTGTAAGTGAGGAGAGTGTGTTCCACTGATTGTTTAATACTCAAGGGACATGTTGCCAGGTGAACAGTATAAGTGAGGAGAGTGTGTTCCCCTGATGGTTTAACACGCACGGGACATGTTACCAGGTGAACAGTATAAGTGAGGAGAGTGTGTTCCCCTGATGGTTTAATATACACGGGACATGTTACCAGGTGAACAGTATAAGTGAGGAGAGTGTGTTCCCCTGATTGTTTAATACACACGGGACATGTCACCAAGTGAAATGTATAATTGAGGAGAGTGTGTTCCCCTGATGGTTTAATGCACACAGGACATTTTACCAGGTGAACAGTGTAAGTGATGAGAGTGTGTTCCCCTGATTGTTAAATACTGACGGGACATGTTACCAGGTGAACAGTATAAGTGAGGAGAGTGTATTCCCCTGATGGTTTAATATACACTGGACATGTTACCAGGTGAACAGTATAAGTGAGGAGAGTGTGTTCCCCTGATGGTTTAATACTGACGGGACATGTTACCAGATGAACAGTATAAGTGAGGAGAGTGTGTTCCTCTGATGGTTTCATGCACACAGGACATGTTACCAGGTGAACAGTGTAAGTCAGGAGAGTGTGTTCTCCTGATGGTTTAATATACACGGGATATGTAACCAAGAGAAAAGTCTAAGTGAGGAGAGTGTGTTCCCCTGATGGTTTAATATTCACGGGACATGTTACCAGGTGAACTGTATAAGTGAGGAGAGTGTGTTCCCCTGATGGTTTAATACTGACGGGACATGTTACCAGATGAACAGTGTAAGTGAGGAGAGTGTGTTCCCCTGATTGTTTAATATTCACTGGACATGTTACCAGATGAACAGTATAAGTGAGGAGAGTGTGTTCCCCTGATGCTTTAATATGCACGGGACATGTCACCAGGTGAACAGGATAAGTGAGTAGAATGTGTTCCCCTGATTGTTTAATACTGACGGGACATGTTACCAGATGAACAGTGTAAGTGAGGAGAGTGTGTTCCCCTGATGGTTTAATACACACAGGATATGTTACCAGCTGAACAGTATAAGTGAGGAGAGAGTGTTCCCCTGATGGTTTAATATTCACTGGACATGTTACCAGATGAACATTATAAGTGAGGAGAGTGTGTTCCCCTGATGCTTTAATATTCACTGGACATGTTACCAGATGAACAGTATAAATGAGGAGAGTGTGTTCCCCTGATTGTTTAATACATACAGGACATGTTACCAGGTGATCAGTATAAGTGAGGAGAATGTGTTCCCCTGATGGTTTAATGTTCACTGGACATGTTACCAGGTGAACAGTATAAGTGAGGAGAGTGTGTTCCCTTGTTGGTTTAATATTCACTGGACATGTTACCAGGTGAACAGTATAAGTGAGGAGAATGTGTTCCCCTGATGGTTTAATATTCACTGGACATGTTACCAGGTGAACAGTATAAGTGAGGAGAGTGTGTTCCCCTGATGGTTTAATATGCACGGGACATGTTACCAGATGAACAGTATAAGTGATGAGAGTGTGTTCCCCTGATGGTTTAATATTCACTGGACATGTTACCAGATGAACAGTATAAGTGAGGAGAATGTGTTCCACTGATGGTTTAATATTCACTGGACATGTTACCAGGTGAACAGTATAAGTGAGGAGAGTGTGTTCCCCTGATGGTTTAATATGCACGGGACATGTTACCAGATGAACAGTATAAGTGAGGAGAATGTGTTCCCCTGATCGTTTAATATTCACTGGACATGTTACCAGGTGAACAGTATAAGTGAGGAGAGTGTGTTCCCCTGATGGTTTAATATTCACTGGACATGTTACCAGATGAACACTATAAGTGAGGAGAGTGAGTTCCCCTGATGGTTTAATATACACGGGACATGTTACCAGGTGAACAGTATAAGTGAGGAGAGTGAGTTCCCCTGATGGTTTAATATACACAGGACATGTTACCAGGTGAACAGTATAAGTGAGGAGAGTGTGATCCCCTGATTGTTTAATACGCACGGGACATGTCACAGGTGAACAGTATAAGTGAGGAGAGTGTGTTCCCCTGATTGTTTAATACACACGGGACATGTCACCAGGTGAACAGTATAATTGAGGAGAGTGTGATCCCATGATTGTTAAATACACACGGGACATGTCACCAGGTGAACAGTATAAGTGAGGAGAGTCTGTTCCCCTGATTGTTTAATACTGACGGGACATGTCACCAGGTGAACAGTATAAGTGAGGAGAGTCTGTTCCCCTGATGGTTTACTGCACACGGGACATGTTACCAGGTGAACAGTATAAGTGAGGAGAGTGTGTTCCCCTGATGGTTTCATATACACGGGACATGTTACCAGGAGAACAGTATTAGTGAGGGGATTGCTTTCCCCTGATGGTTTAATATTCACGGGACATGTTACCAGGTGAACAGTATAAGTAAGGAGAGTGTGTTCCCCTGATGGTTTAATATACACAGGACATGTCACCAGGTGAACAGTATAAGTGAGGAGAGTGTGTTCCCCTGATTGTATAATACACACGGGACATGTCACCAGGTGAACAGTATAATTGAGAAGAGTGTGATCCCCTGATTGTTTAATACACACGGGACATGTTACCACGTGAACAGTATAAGTGAGGAGAGTCTGTTCCCCTGATTGTTTAATACTGACGGGACATGTCACCAGGTGAACAGTATAAGTGAGGAGAGTCTGTTCCCCTGATTCTTTAATACACACGGGACATTTCACCAGGTGAACAGTGTAAGTGAGGAGAGTGTGTTCCCCTGATGGTTTCATATACACGGGACATGTTACCAGGAGAACAGTATTAGTGAGGGGATTGCTTTCCCCTGATGGTTTAATATTCACGGGACATGTTACCAGGTGAACAGTATAAGTAAGGAGAGTGTGTTCCCCTGATGGTTTAATATACACAGGACATGTCACCAGGTGAACAGTATAAGTGAGGAGAGTGTGTTCCCCTGATTGTTTAATACTGACGGGACATGTCACCAGGTGAACAGTATAAGTGAGGAGAGTCTGTTCCCCTGATGGTTTACTGCACACGGGACATGTTACCAGGTGAACAGTATAAGTGAGGAGAGTGTGTTCCCCTGATGGTTTCATATACACGGGACATGTTACCAGGAGAACAGTATTAGTGAGGGGATTGCTTTCCCCTGATGGTTTAATATTCACGGGACATGTTACCAGGTGAACAGTATAAGTAAGGAGAGTGTGTTCCCCTGATGGTTTAATATACACAGGACATGTCACCAGGTGAACAGTATAAGTGAGGAGAGTGTGTTCCCCTGATTGTATAATACACACGGGACATGTCACCAGGTGAACAGTATAATTGAGAAGAGTGTGATCCCCTGATTGTTTAATACACACGGGACATGTTACCACGTGAACAGTATAAGTGAGGAGAGTCTGTTCCCCTGATTGTTTAATACTGACGGGACATGTCACCAGGTGAACAGTATAAGTGAGGAGAGTCTGTTCCCCTGATTCTTTAATACACACGGGACATTTCACCAGGTGAACAGTGTAAGTGAGGAGAGTGTGTTCCCCTGATTGTTCAATACACACGGGACATGTTACCAGGTGAACAGTATAAGTGAGGAGAGTGTGTTCCCCTGATGGTTTAATGCACACGGGACATGTTACCAGGTGAACAGTATAAGTGAGGAGAGTGTGTTCCCCTGATGGTTTCATATACACGGGACATGTTACCAGGAGAACAGTATAAGTGAGGGGAGTGCTTTCCCCTGATGGTTTAATATTCACGGGACATGTTACCAGGTGAACAGTATAAGTAAGGAGACTGTGTTCCCCTGATGGTTTAATATACACAGGACATGTTACCAGGTGAACAGTATAAGTGAGGAGAGTGTATTCCCCTGATTGTTTAATACAAACAGGACATGTTACCAGGTGAACAGTATAAGTGAGGAGAATGTGTTCCCCTGATTGTTTAATACTCACTGGACATGTTACCAGGTGAACAGTAAAAGTGAGGAGAGTGTGTTCCCCTGATGGTTTAATACTCACTGGACATGTTACCAGGTGAACAGTATAAGTGAGGAGAGTGTGTTCCCCTGATGGTTTAACACGCACGGGACATGTTACCAGGTGAACAGTATAATTGACGAGAGTGTGTTCCCCTGATTGTTAAATACTGACGGGACATGTCACCAGGTGAACAGTATAAGTGAGGAGAGTGTGTTCCCCTGATGGTTTAATATTCACTGGACATGTTACCAGATGAACACTATAAGTGAGGAGAGTGAGTTCCCCTGATGGTTTAATATACACGGGACATGTTACCAGGTGAACAGTATAAGTGAGGAGAGTGAGTTCCCCTGATGGTTTAATATACACAGGACATGTTACCAGGTGAACAGTATAAGTGAGGAGAGTGTGATCCCCTGATTGTTTAATACGCACGGGACATGTCACAGGTGAACAGTATAAGTGAGGAGAGTGTGTTCCCCTGATTGTTTAATACACACGGGACATGTCACCAGGTGAACAGTATAATTGAGGAGAGTGTGATCCCATGATTGTTTAATACACACGGGACATGTCACCAGGTGAACAGGATAAGTGAGGAGAGTCTGTTCCCCTGATTGTTTAATACTGACGGGACATGTCACCAGGTGAACAGTATAAGTGAGGAGAGTCTGTTCCCCTGATGGTTTACTGCACACGGGACATGTTACCAGGTGAACAGTATAAGTGAGGAGAGTGTGTTCCCCTGATGGTTTCATATACACGGGACATGTTACCAGGAGAACAGTATTAGTGAGGGGATTGCTTTCCCCTGATGGTTTAATATTCACGGGACATGTTACCAGGTGAACAGTATAAGTACGGAGAGTGTGTTCCCCTGATGGTTTAATATACACAGGACATGTCACCAGGTGAACAGTATAAGTGAGGAGAGTGTGTTCCCCTGATTGTATAATACACACGGGACATGTCACCAGGTGAACAGTATAATTGAGAAGAGTGTGATCCCCTGATTGTTTAATACACACGGGACATGTTACCACGTGAACAGTATAAGTGAGGAGAGTCTGTTCCCCTGATTGTTTAATACTGACGGGACATGTCACCAGGTGAACAGTATAAGTGAGGAGAGTCTGTTACCCTGATTCTTTAATACACACGGGACATTTCACCAGGTGAACAGTGTAAGTGAGGAGAGTGTGTTCCCCTGATTGTTCAATACACACGGGACATGTTACCAGGTGAACAGTATAAGTGAGGAGAGTGTGTTCCCCTGATGGTTTAATGCACACGGGACATGTTACCAGGTGAACAGTATAAGTGAGGAGAGTGTGTTCCCCTGATGGTTTCATATACACGGGACATGTTACCAGGAGAACAGTATAAGTGAGGGGAGTGCTTTCCCCTGATGGTTTAATATTCACGGGACATGTTACCAGGTGAACAGTATAAGTAAGGACAGTGTGTTCCCCTGATGGTTTAATATACACAGGACATGTTACCAGGTGAACAGTATAAGTGAGGAGAGTGTATTCCCCTGATTGTTTAATACAAACAGGACATGTTACCAGGTGAACAGTATAAGTGAGGAGAATGTGTTCCCCTGATTGTTTAATACTCACTGGACATATTATCTGGTGAACAGTATACGTGAGGAGAGTGTGTTCCCCTGATTGTTTAATACTCACTGGACATGTTACCAGGTGAACAGTATAAGTGAGGAGAGTGTGTTCCCCTGATGGTTTAACACGCACGGGACATGTTACCAGGTGAACAGTATAATTGACGAGAGTGTGTTCCCCTGATTGTTAAATACTGACGGGACATGTCACCAGGTGAACAGTATAAGTGAGGAGAGTGTGTTCCCCTGATGGTTTAATATACACTGGACATGTTACCAGGTGAACAGTATAAGTGAGGAGAGTGAGTTCCCCTGATTGTTTAATACACACGGGACATGTCACCAGGTGAACAGTATAAGTGAGGAGAGTGTGTTCCCCTGATTGTTTAATACACACGGGACATGTCACCAGGTGAACAGTATAAGTGAGCAGAGTGTTTTCCCCTGATGGTTAAATATGCAAAGGACATGTTACCAGGTGAACAGTATAAGTGAGGAGACGGTGTTCTCCTGATGGTTTAATACTGACGGGACATGTTACCAGATGAACAGTTTCAGTGAGGAGAGTGTGTTCCTCTGATGGTTTCATGCACACAGGACCTGTTACCAGGTGAACAGTATAAGTGAGGAGAGTGTGTTCCCCTGATGGTTTAATGCACACGGGACATGTTACCAGGTGAACAGTATAAGTGAGGAGATTGTGTTCCCCTGATGGTTTCATATACACGGGACATGTTACCAGGAGAACAGTATAAGTGAGGGGAGTGCTTTCCCCTGATGGTTTAATATTCACGGGACATGTTACCAGGTGAACAGTATAAGTAAGGAGAATGTGTTCCCCTGATGGTTTAATATACACAGGACATGTTACCAGGTGAACAGTATAAGTGAGGAGAATGTGTTCCCCTGATGGTTTAATATGCACTGGACATATTATCTGGTGAACAGTATAAGTGAGGAGAGTGCGTTCCCCTGATTGTTTAATACTCACGGGACATGATACCAGGTGAACAGTATAAGTGAGGAGAGTGTGTTCCCCTGATGGTTTAACACGCACGGGACATGTTACCAGGTGAACAGTATAATTGACGAGAGTGTGTTCCCCTGATTGTTAAATACTGACGGGACATGTTACCAGGTGAACAGTATAAGTGAGGAGAGTGTGTTCCCCTGATGGTTTAATATACACTGGACATGTTACCAGGTGAACAGTATAAGTGAGGAGAGTGTGTTCCCCTGATGGTTTAATACTGACGGGACATGTTACCAGATGAACAGAATAAGTGAGGAGAGTGTGTTCCTCTGATGGTTTCATGCACACAGGACATGTTACCAGGTGAACAGTATAAGCGAGGAGAGTGTGTTCCCCTTATGGTTTAATATACACGGGACATGTCACCAGGTGAACAGGATAAGTGAGGAGAGTGTGTTCCCCTGATTGTTTTATGCTCACGGGACATGTCACCAGGTGAACAGTATAAGTGAGGAGAGTGTGTTCCCCTGATGGTTTAACACGCAGGGGACATGTTACCAGGTGAACAGTATAAGTGAGGAGAGTGTCTTCCCCTGATGGTTTAATATACGAGGGAAATGTTACCAGGTGAACAGTATAAGTGAGGAGAGTGTGTTCCCCTGATTGTTTAATACACATGGGACATGTTACCAGGTGAACAGTATAAGTGAGGAGAGTGTGTTCCCCTGATGGTTTAATATACGAGGGAAATGTTACCAGGTGAACAGTATAAGTGAGGAGAGTGTGTTCCCCTGATGGTTTAATATACGAGGGAAATGTTAACAGGTGAACAGTATAAGTGAGGAGAGTGTGTTCCCCTGATTGTTTAATACTCACGGAACATGTTACCAGGTGAACAGGATAAGTGAGGAGAGTGTGTTACCCTGATGGTTTAACACGCACGGGACATGTTACCAGGTGAACAGTATAAGTGAGGAGAATGTGTTCCCCTGATGGTTTAATATGCACTGGACATATTACCAGGTGAACAGTATAAGTGAGGAGAGTGTGTTCCCCTGATTGTTTAATATACACTGGACATATTACCAGGTGAACAGTATAAATGAGGACAGTGTGTTCAATGGATGGGTTAATATACACGGGACATGTTACCAGATGAACAGTAAAAGTGAGGCGAGTGTGTTCACCTGATGGGTTAATACAGACGGGACATGTCACCAGGTGAACAGTATAAGTGAGGAGAGTGTGTTCCCCTGATTGTTTAATACAAACAGGACATGTTACCAGGTGAACAGTATAAGTGAGGAGAATGTGTTCCCCTGATGGTTTAATATACACAGGACATGTTACCAGGTGAACAGTATAAGTGAGGAGAGTGTGTTCCCCTGATTGTTTAATACAAACAGGACATGTTACCAGGTGAACAGTATAAGTGAGGAGAGTGTGTTCCCCTGATTGTTTAATACTCACGGGACATGTTACCAGGTGAACAGTATAAGTGAGGAGAGAGTGTTCCCCTGATGGTTTAACACGCACGGGACATGTTACCAGGTGAACAGTATAAGTGAGGAGAGTGTGTTCCCCTGATGGTTTAAAATACGAGGGAAATGTTACCAGGTGAACAGTATAAGTGAGGAGAGTGTGTTCCCCTGATGGTTTAATATACGAGGGAAATGTTACCAGTTGAACAGTATAAGTGAGGAGAGTGTGTACCCCTGATTGTTTAATACTCACGGAACATGTTACCAGGTGAACAGGATAAGTGAGAAGAGTGTGTTCCCCAGATGGTTTAACACGCACGGGACATGTTACCAGGTGAACAGTATAAATGAGGAGAATGTGTTCCCCTGATTGTTTAATATACACTGGACATATTACCAGGTGAACAGTATAAATGAGGAGAGTGTGTTCACCTGATGGGTTAATATACACGGGACATGTTACCAGGTGAACAGAATAAGTGATGAGATTGTGTTCCCCTGATGGTTTAACACGCACGGGACATGTTACCAGGTGAATAGTATAAGTGAGGAGAGTGTGTTCCCCTGATTGTTTAATACACACGGGACATGTTACCAGGTGAACAGTGTAAGTGAGGCGAGTGTGTTCCCCTGATTGTTTAATACATACAGGACATGTCACCAGGTGAACAGGATAAGTGTGTAGAATGTGTTCCCCTGATGGTTTAATATTCACTGGACATGTTACCAGATGAACAGTATAAATGAGGAGAGTGTGTTCCCCTGATTGTTTAATACATACAGGACATGTTACCAGGTGAACAGTATAAGTGAGGAGAGTGTGTTCCCCTGATGGTTTAATATGCACGGGACATGTTACCAGATGAACAGTATAAGTGAGGAGAGTGAGTTCCCCTGATGGTTTAATATACACGGGACATGTTACCAGGTGAACAGTATAATTGAGGAGAGTGTGATCCCCTGATTGTTTAATACACACGGGACATGTCACCAGGTGAACAGTATAAGTGAGGAGAGTGTGTTCCCCTGATTGTTTAATACTCACGGGACATGTCACCAGGTGAACAGTATATGTGAGGAGAGTGTGTTCCCCTGATGGTTTAACACGCACGGGACATGTTACCAGGTGAACAGGATAAGTTAGTAGAGTGTGTTCCGCTGATGGTTTAATATACCCGGGACATGTCAGCAGGTGAACAGTACAATTGAGGAGAGTGTGATCCCCTGATTGTTTAATACACACGGGACATTTCACCAGGTGAACAGTGTAAGTGAGGAGAGTGTGTTCCCCTGATTGTTCAATACACACGGGACATGTTACCAGGTGAACAGTATAAGTGAGGAGAGTGTGTTCCCCTGATGGTTTAATGCACACGGGACATGTTAGCAGGTGAACAGTATAAGTGAAGAGAGTCTGTTCCCCTGATTGTTTAATACTGACGGGACATGTCACCAGGTGAACAGTATAAGTGAGGAGTGTCTGTTCCCCTGATGGTTTAATACACACGGGACATTTCACCAGGTGAACAGTGTAAGTGAGGAGAGTGTGTTCCCCTGATTGCTCAATACACACGGGACATGTTACCAGGTGAAAAGTATAGGTGAGGAGAGTGTGTTCCACTGATTGTTTAATACACACGGGACATGTCACCAGGTGAACAGTATAAGTGAGGAACGTGTGTTCCCCTGATTGTTTAATACACACGGGACATGTTACCAGGTGAACAGTATAAGTGAGGAGAGTGTGTTCCCCTGATGGTTTAATATACACAGGACATGTTACCAGGTGAACAGTATAAGTGAGGAGAGTGTGTTCCCCTGAAGGTTTCATATACACGGGACATGTTACCAGGTGAACAGTATAAGTGAGGAGAGTGTGTTCCCCTGATGGTTTAATATACACAGGACATGTTACCAGGTGAACAGTATAAGTGAGGGGAGTGCTTTCCCCTGATGGTTTAATATTCACGGGACATGTTACCAGGTGAACAGTATAAGTAAGGAGAGTGTGTTCCCCTGATGGTTTAATATACACAGGACATGTTACCAGGTGAACAGTATAAGTGAGGAGAGTGTGTTCCCCTGAAGGTTTCATATACACGGGACATGTTACCAGGTGAACAGTATAAGTGAGGAGAGTGTGTTCCCCTGATGGTTTAATGCACACGGGACATGTTAGCAGGTGAACAGTATAAGTGAAGAGAGTCTGTTCCCCTGATTGTTTAATACTGACGGGACATGTCACCAGGTGAACAGTATAAGTGAGGAGTGTCTGTTCCCCTGATGGTTTAATACACACGGGACATTTCACCAGGTGAACAGTGTAAGTGAGGAGAGTGTGTTCCCCTGATTGCTCAATACACACGGGACATGTTACCAGGTGAAAAGTATAAGTGAGGAGAGTGTGTTCCACTGATTGTTTAATACACACGGGACATGTCACCAGGTGAACAGTATAAGTGAGGAGAGTGTGTTCCCCTGATTGTTTAATACACACGGGACATGTTACCAGGTGAATAGTATAAGTGAGGAGAGTGTGTTCCCCTGATGGTTTAATATACACAGGACATGTTACCAGGTGAACAGTATAAGTGAGGAGAGTGTGTTCCCCTGAAGGTTTCATATACACGGGACATGTTACCAGGTGAACAGTATAAGTGAGGAGAGTGTGTTCCCCTGATGGTTTAATATACACAGGACATGTTACCAGGTGAACAGTATAAGTGAGCGGAGTGCTTTCCCCTGATGGTTTAATATTCACGGGGCATGTTACCAGGTGAACAGTATAAGTAAGGAGAGTGTGTTCCCCTGATGGTTTAATATACACAGGACATGTTACCAGGTGAACAGTATAAGTGAGGAGAGTGTGTTCCCCTGAAGGTTTCATATACACGGGACATGTTACCAGGTGAACAGTATAAGTGAGGAGAGTGTGTTCCCCTGATGGTTTAATATACACAGGACATGTTACCAGGTGAACAGTATAAGTGAGGAGAATGTGTTCCCCTGATGGTTTAATATACACAGGACATGTTACCAGGTGAACAGTATAAGTGAGGAGAGTGTGTTCCCCTGATTGTTTAATACAAACAGGACATGTTACCAGGTGAACAGTATAAGTGAGGAGAGTGTGTTCCCCTGATTGTTTAATACTCACGGGACATGTTCCCAGGTGAACAGTATAAGTGAGGAGAGTGTGTTCCCCTGATGGTTTAACACGCACGGGACATGTTACCAGGTGAACAGTATAATTGACGAGAGTGTGTTCCCCTGATTGTTTAATACTGACGGGACATGTCACCAGGTGAACAGTATAAGTGAGGAGAGTGTGTTCCCCTGATGGTTGAATATACACAGGACATGTTACCAGGTGAACAGTATAAGTGAGGAGAGTGTGTTCCCCTGATGGTTTAATATACACAGGACATGTTACCAGGTGAACAGTATAAGTGAGGAGAGTGTGTTCCCCTGATTGTTTAATACACACGGGACATGTCATCGGGTGAACAGTATAAGTGAGGAGAGTGTGTTCCCCTGATTGTTTAATACACACGGGACATGTCACCAGGTGAACAGTATAAGTGAGGAGAGTGTGTTCCCCTGATTGTTTAATACACACGGGACATGTCATCGGGTGAACAGTATAAGTGAGGAGAGTGTGTTCCCCTGATTGTTTAATACACACGGGACATGTCACCAAGTGAACAGTATAAGTGAGGAGAGTGGGTTCCCCTGATTGTTTAAAACACACGGGACATGTCACCAGGTGAACAGTATAAGTGAGGAGAGTGTGTTCCCCTGATTGTTTCATACTGACGGGACATGTCACCAGGTGAACAGTATAAGTGAGGAGAGTGTGTTCCCCTGATTGTTTAATACACACGGGACATGTCATTGGGTGAACAGTATAAGTGAGGAGAGTGTGTTCCCCTGATTGTTTAATACACACGGGACATGTCACCAGGTGAACAGTATAAGTGAGGAGAGTGGGTTCCCCTGATTGTTTAATACACACGGGACATGTCACCAGGTGAACAGTATAAGTGAGGAGAGTGTGTTCCCCTGATTGTTTAATACACACGGGACATGTCATCGGGTGAACAGTATAAGTGAGGAGAGTGTGTTCCCCTGATTGTTTAATACACACGGGACATGTCACCAGGTGAACAGTATAAGTGAGCAGAATGTTTTCCCCTGATGGTTAAATATGCAAAGGACATGTTACCAGGTGAACAGTATAAGTGAGGAGACTGTGTTCTCCTGATGGTTTAATACTGACGGGACATGTTACCAGATGAACAGTATAATTGAGGAGAGTGTGTTCCTCTGATGGTTTAATGCACACAGGACATGTTACCAGGTGAACAGTATAAGTGAGGAGAGTGTCTTCCCCTGATTGTTTAATACACACCGGACATGTTACCAGGTGAACAGTATAAGTGAGGAGAGTGTGTTCCACTGATGGTTTAATATACGAGGGAAATGTTACCAGGTGAACAGTATAAGTGAGGAGAGTGTGTTCCCCTGATTGTTTAATACTCACGGAACATGTTACCAGGTGAACAGGATAAGTGAGGAGAGTGTGTTCCCCGAATGGTTTAACACGCACGGGACATGTTACCAGGTGAACAGTATAAGTGAGGAGAGTGCTTTCCCCTGATTGTTTAATATACACTGGACATGTTACCAGGTGAACAGTATAAGTGAGGAGAGTGTGTTCCCCTGATTGTTTAATACTCACGGGACATGTTACCAGGTGAACAGTATAAGTGAGAAGAATGTGTTCCCCTGATGGTTTAATATACACGGGACATGTTACCAGGTGAACAGTATAAGCGAGGAGAGTGTGTTCCCCTGATGGTTTAATATACACGGGACATGTTACCAGATGAACAGTATAAGTGAGGCGAGTGTGTTCACCTGATGGGTTAATACAGACGGGACATGTCACCAGGTGAACAGTATAAGTGAGGAGAGTATGTTCCCCTGATTGTTTTATACTCACGGGACATGTTGCCAGGTGAACAGTATAAGTGAGGAGAGAGTGTTCCCCTGATGGTTTAACACGCACGGGACATGTTACCAGGTGAACAGTATAAGTGAGGAGAGTTTGTTCCCCTGATGGTTTAATATACGAGGGAAATGTTACCAGGTGAACAGTCTAAGTGAGGAGAGTGTGTTCCCCTGATGGTTTAATATACGAGGGAAATGTTAACAGGTGAACAGTATAAGTGAGGAGAGTGTGTTCCCCTGATTGTTTAATACTCACGGAACATGTTACCAAGTGAACAGTATAAGTGAGGAGATTGTGTTCCCCTGATGGTTTAACACGCACGGGACATGTAACCAGGTGAACAGTATAAGTGAGGAGAATGTGTTCCCCTGATGGTTTAATATGCACTGGACATGTTACCAGGTGAACAATATAAGTGAGGAGAGTGTGTTCCCCTGATTGTTTATTACTCACGGGACATGTTACCAGGTGAATAGTATAAGTGAGGAGAGTGTGTTCCCCTGATGGTTTAACACGCACGGGACATGTTACCAGGTGAACAGTATAAGTGAGCAGAATGTTTTCCCCTGATGGTTAAATATGCAAAGGACATGTTACCAGGTGAACAGTATAAGTGAGGAGACTGTGTTCCCCTGATGGTTTAACACGCACGGGACATGTTACCAGGTGAATAGTATAAGTGAGGAGAGTGTGTTCCCCTGATTGTTTAATACACACGGGACGTGTTACCAGGTGAACAGTATAAGTGAGGTGAGTGTGTTCCCCTGATGGTTTAATATACACGGGACATGTTACCAGGTGAACAGTATAAGTGAGTAGTGTTTGTTTCCCTGATGGTTTAATACACACGGGACATCGTACCAGGTGAACAGTATAAGTGAGGAGAGTGTGTTCCCCTGATTGTTTAATACTCACGGGACATGTTACCAGGTGAACAGTATAAGTGAGGAGAGTCTGTTCCCCTGATGGTTTAACACGCACGGGACATGTTACCAGGTGAACAGTATAAGTGAGGAGAGTGTGTTCCCCTGATTGTTTAATACACACGGGACATGTCACCAGGTGAACATTATAAGTGAGCAGAATGTTTTCCCCTGATGGTTAAATATGCAAAGGACATGTTACCAGGTGAACAGTATAAGTGAGGAGACTGTGTTCTCCTGATGGTTTAATACTGACGGGACATGTTACCAGGTGAACAGTATAAGTGAGGCGAGAGTGTTCCTCTGATGGTTTAATGCACACGGGACATGTTACCAGGTGAAGAATATAAGTGAGGAGAGTGCTTTCCCCTGATGGTTTAATATTCACGGGACATGTTACCAGTTGAACAGTATAAGTGAGGACAGTGTGTTCCCCTGATTATTTAAAACACATGGGACATGTTGCCAGGTGAACAGTGTAAGTGAGGAGAGTGTCTTCCCCTGATTGTTTAATGCACACGGGACATGTTAGCAGGTGAACAGTATAAGCGAGGAGAGTGTGTTCCCCTGATTGTTTAATACACTCGGGACATGTTACCAGGTGAACAGTATAAGTGAGGAGAGTGTGTTCCCCTGATTGTATATTGCACACGGGACATGTTACCAGGTGAACAGTGTAAGTGAAGAGCGTGTGTTCCCCTGATTGTTTAATGCACACGGGACATGTTACCAGGTGAACAGTAGAAGTGAGGAGAGTGTGTTCCCCTGATGGTTTAATAGACACGGGACATGTTACCAGGTGAACAGTATAAGTGAGGAGAGTGTGTTCCCCTGATGGCTCAATACACACGGGACATGTTACCAGGTGAACAGTATACGTGAGGAGAGTGTGTTCCCCTGATTGTTTAATGCAGACAGGACATGTTACCAGGTGAACAGTATACGTGAGGAGAGTGTGTTCCCCTGATTATTTAATACACACGGGACATGTTACCAGGTGAACAATATAAGTGAGGAGTGTGTGTTCCCCTGATTGTTTAATGCACACGGGACATGTTACAAGGTGAACAGTATAAGTGTGGAGACTGTGTTCCACTGATTGTTTAATGCACACGGGACATGTTACAAGGTGAACAGTATAAGTGTGGAGACTGTGTTCCACTGATTGTTTAATGCACACGGGACATGTTACAAGGTGAACAGTATAAGTGTGGAGACTGTGTTCCACTGATTCTTTAATGCACAGAGGACATGTTACCAGCTGAACAGTATAAGTGAGGAGAGTGTGTTCCCCTGCTCGTTTAATACACACGGGACATGTTACCAGGTGAACAGTTTAAGTGAGGAGAATGTGTTCCCCTGATGGTTTAATATACTTGGGACATGTCACCAGGTGAACAGTATAAGTGAGAAGAGTGTGTTCCCCTGATTGTTTAATGCACACAGGACATGTTACCAGCTGAACAATATAAGTGAGGAGAGTGTGTTCCCCTGATTGTTTAATACACACAGGACATGTTACCAGGAGAACAGTATAAGTGAGGAGATAGTGTTCCCCTGATTGTTTAATACACTCGGGACATGTTACCAGGAGAACTGTGTAAGTGAGGAGAGTGTGTTCCCCTGATTATTTAAAACACATGGGACATGTTGATAGGTGAACAGTGTAAGTGAGGAGAGTGTGTTCCCCTGATGGTTTAATAGTCACGGGACATGTTACCAGGTGAACAGGATAAGTGTGGAGACTGTGTTCCACTGATTGTTTAATGCACACGGGACATGTTACAAGGTGAACAGTATAAGTGTGGAGACTGTGTTCCACTGATTGTCTAATGCACACGGGACATGTTACAAGGTGAACAGTATAAGTGTGGAGACTGTGTTCCACTGATTGTTTAATGCACACGGGACATGTTACAAGGTGAACAGTATAAGTGTGGAGACTGTGTTCCACTGATTCTTTAATGCACAGAGGACATGTTACCAGGGGAACAGTATAAGTGAGGAGAGTGTGTTCCCCTGCTCGTTTAGTACACACGGGACATGTTACCAGGTGAACAGTTTAAGTGAGGAGAATGTGTTCCCCTGATGGTTTAATATACTTGGGACATGTCACCAGGTGAACAGTATAAGTGAGGAGAGTGTGTTCCCCTGATTGTTTAATGCACACAGGACATGTTACCAGCTGAACAATATAAGTGAGGAGAGTGTGTTCCCCTGATTGTTTAATACACACAGGACATGTTACCAGGAGAACAGTATAAGTGAGGAGAGTGTGTTCCCCTGATTGTTTAATACACTCGGGACATGTTACCAGGAGAACTGTGTAAGTGAGGAGAGTGTGTTCCCCTGATTATTTAAAACACATGGGACATGTTGATAGGTGAACAGTGTAAGTGAGGAGAGTGTGTTCCCCTGATTGTTTAATGCACACGGGACATGTTACCAGGTGAACAGTATAAGTGAGGAGAGTGTGTTCCCCTGATTGTTTAATACATTCGGGACATGTTACCAGGTGAACAGTATAAGTGAAGAGCGTGTGTTCCCCTGATTGTTTAATGCACACGGGACATGTTACCAGGTGAACAGTAGAAGTGAGGAGAGTGTGTTCCCCTGATGGTTTAATAGACACGGGACATGTTACCAGGTGAACAGTATAAGTGAGGAGAGTGTGTTCCCCTGATGGCTCAATACACACGGGACATGTTACCAGGTGAACAGTATAAGTGAGGAGAGTGTGTTCCCCTGATGGTTTAATAGTCACGGGACATGTTACCAGGTGAACAGGATAAGTGAGGAGAGTGTGTTCCCCTGATTGTTTAATGCACACAGGAAATGTTACCAGGTGAACAATATAAGTGAGGAGAGTGTGTTGCCCTGTTTGTTTAATGCACACGGGACATTTCACCAGGTGAACAGTATCAGTGAGGAGAGTGTGTTCCCCTGATTATTTAAAACACATGGGACATGTTGCCAGGTGAACAGTGTAAGTGAGGAGAGTGTGTTCCCCTGATTGTTTAATGCACACGGGACATGTTACCAGGTGAACAGTATAAGTGAGGAGAGTGTGTTCCCCTGATTGTTTAATACACTCGGGACATGTTACCAGGTGAACAGTATAAGTGAGGAGAGTGTGTTCACCTGATTGTTTAATACACACGGGACATGTTACCAGATAAACAGTATAAGTGAGGAGAGTGTGTTGCCCTGTTTGTTTAATGCACACGGGACATTTCACCAGGTGAACAGTATAAGTGAGGAGAGTGTGTTCCCCTGATTATTTAAAGCACATGGGACATGTTGCCAGGTGAACAGTGTAAGTGAGGAGAGTGTCTTCCCCTGATTGTTTAATGCACACGGGACATGTTACCAGGTGAACAGTATAAGCGAGGAGAGTGTGTTCCCCTGATTGTTTAATACACTCGGGACATGTTACCAGGTGAACAGTATAAGTGAGGAGAGTGTGTTCCCCTGATTGTATATTGCACACGGGACATGTTACCAGGTGAACAGTGTAAGTGAAGAGCGTGTGTTCCCCTGATTGTTTAATGCACACGGGACATGTTACCAGGTGAACAGTAGAAGTGAGGAGAGTGTGTTCCCCTGATGGTTTAATAGACACGGGACATGTTACCAGGTGAACAGTATAAGTGAGGAGAGTGTGTTCCCCTGATGGCTCAATACACACGGGACATGTTACCAGGTGAACAGTATACGTGAGGAGAGTGTGTTCCCCTGATTGTTTAATGCAGACATGACATGTTACCAGGTGAACAGTATACGTGAGGAGAGTGTGTTGCCCTGATTATTTAATACACACGGGACATGTTACCAGGTGAACAATATAAGTGAGGAGAGTGTGTTCCCCTGATTGTTTAATGTACACAGGACATGTTACCAGGTGAACACTATAAATGAGGAGAGTGTGTTCCCCTGATTGTTTAATGCACACGGGACATGTTAAAAGGTGAACAGTATCAGTGTGGAGACTGTGTTCCACTGATTGTTTAATGCACACGGGACATGTTACAAGGTGAACAGTATAAGTGTGGAGACTGTGTTCCACTGATTGTTTAATGCACACGGGACATGTTACAAGGTGAACAGTATAAGTGTGGAGACTGTGTTCCACTGATTGTTTAATGCACACGGGACATGTTACAAGGTGAACAGTATAAGTGTGGAGACTGTGTTCCACTGATTCTTTAATGCACAGAGGACATGTTACCAGGTGAACAGTATAAGTGAGGAAGTGTGTTCCCCTGCTCGTTTAATACACACGGGACATGTTACCAGGTGAACAGTTTAAGTGAGGAGAATGTGTTCCCCTGATGGTTTAATATACTTGGGACATGTCACCAGGTGAACAGTATAAGTGAGGAGAGTGTGTTCCCCTGATGGTTTAATGCACACAGGACATGTTACCAGCTGAACAATATAAGTGAGGAGAGTGTGTTCCCCTGATTGTTTAATACACACAGGACATGTTACCAGGAGAACAGTATAAGTGAGGAGAGTGTGTTCCCCTGATTGTTTAATACACTCGGGACATGTTACCAGGAGAACTGTGTAAGTGAGGAGAGTGTGTTCCCCTGATTATTTAAAACACATGGGACGTGTTGATAGGTGAACAGTGTAAGTGAGGAGAGTGTGTTCCCCTGATTGTTTAATGCACACGGGACATGTTACCAGGTGAACAGTATAAGTGAGGAGAGTGTGTTCCCCTGATTGTTTAATACACTCGGGACATGTTACCAGGTGAACAGTATAAGTGAAGAGCGTGTGTTCCCCTGATTGTTTAATGCACACGGGACATGTTACCAGGTGAACAGTAGAAGTGAGGAGAGTGTGTTCCCCTGATGGTTTAATAGACACGGGACATGTTACCAGGTGAACAGTATAAGTGAGGAGAGTGTGTTCCCCTGATGGCTCAATACACACGGGACATGTTACCAGGTGAACAGTATAAGTGAGGAGAGTGTGTTCCCCTGATGGTTTAATAGTCACGGGACATGTTACCAGGTGAACAGGATAAGTGAGGAGAGTGTGTTCCCCTGATTGTTTAATGCACACAGGACATGTTACCAGGTGAACAATATAAGTGAGGAGAGTGTGTTCCCTTGATTGTTTAATACACTCGGGACATGTTACCAGGTGAACAGTATAAGTGAGGAGAGTGTGTTCACCTGATTGTTTAATACACACGGGACATGTTACCAGATAAACAGTATAAGTGAGGAGAGTGTGTTGCCCTGTTTGTTTAATGCACACGGGACATTTCACCAGGTGAACAGTATAAGTGAGGAGAGTGTGTTCCCCTGATTATTTAAAACACATGGGACATGTTGCCAGGTGAACAGTGTAAGTGAGGAGAGTGTCTTCCCCTGATTGTTTAATGCACACGGGACATGTTACCAGGTGAACAGTATAAGCGAGGAGAGTGTGTTCCCCTGATTGTTTAATACACTCGGGACATGTTACCAGGTGAACAGTATAAGTGAGGAGAGTGTGTTCCCCTGATTGTATATTGCACACGGGACATGTTACCAGGTGAACAGTGTAAGTGAAGAGCGTGTGTTCCCCTGATTGTTTAATGCACACGGGACATGTTACCAGGTGAACAGTAGAAGTGAGGAGAGTGTGTTCCCCTGATGGTTTAATAGACACGGGACATGTTACCAGGTGAACAGTATAAGTGAGGAGGGTGTGTTCCCCTGATGGCTCAATACACACGGGACATGTTACCAGGTGAACAGTATACGTGAGGAGAGTGTGTTCCCCTGATTGTTTAATGCAGACAGGACATGTTACCAGGTGAACAGTATACGTGAGGAGAGTGTGTTCCCCTGATTATTTAATACACACGGGACATGTTACCAGGTGAACAATATAAGTGAGGAGAGTGTGTTCCCCTGATTGTTTAATGCACACAGGACATGTTACCAGGTGAACACTATAAATGAGGAGAGTGTGTTCCCCTGATTGTTTAATGCACACGGGACATGTTAAAAGGTGAACAGTATCAGTGTGGAGACTGTGTTCCACTGATTGTTTAATGCACACGGGACATGTTACAAGGTGAACAGTATAAGTGTGGAGACTGTGTTCCACTGATTGTTTAATGCACACGGGACATGTTACAAGGTGAACAGTATAAGTGTGGAGACTGTGTTCCACTGATTGTTTAATGCACACGGGACATGTTACAAGGTGAACAGTATAAGTGTGGAGACTGTGTTCCACTGATTCTTTAATGCACAGAGGACATGTTACCAGGTGAACAGTATAAGTGAGGAGAGTGTGTTCCCCTGCTCGTTTAATACACACGGGACATGTTACCAGGTGAACAGTTTAAGTGAGGAGAATGTGTTCCCCTGATGGTTTAATATACTTGGGACATGTCACCAGGTGAACAGTATAAGTGAGGAGAGTGTGTTCCCCTGATTGTTTAATACACACAGGACATGTTACCAGGAGAACAGTATAAGTGAGGAGAGTGTGTTCCCCTGATTGTTTAATACACTCGGGACATGTTACCAGGAGAACTGTGTAAGTGAGGAGAGTGTGTTCCCCTGATTATTTAAAACACATGGGACATGTTGATAGGTGAACAGTGTAAGTGAGGAGAGTGTGTTCCCCTGATTGTTTAATGCACACGGGACATGTTACCAGGTGAACAGTATAAGTGAGGAGAGTGTGTTCCCCTGATTGTTTAATACACTCGGGACATGTTACCAGGTGAACAGTATAAGTGAAGAGCGTGTGTTCCCCTGATTGTTTAATGCACACGGGACATGTTACCAGGTGAACAGTAGAAGTGAGGAGAGTGTGTTCCCCTGATGGTTTAATAGACACGGGACATGTTACCAGGTGAACAGTATAAGTGAGGAGAGTGTGTTCCCCTGATGGCTCAATACACACGGGACATGTTACCAGGTGAACAGTATAAGTGAGGAGAGTGTGTTCCCCTGATGGTTTATTAGTCACGGGACATGTTACCAGGTGAACAGGATAAGTGAGGAGAGTGTGTTCCCCTGATTGTTTAATGCACACAGGACATGTTACCAGGTGAACAATATAAGTGAGGAGAGTGTGTTCCCTTGATTGTTTAATGCACACAGGACATGTTACCAGGTGAACAGTATACGTGAGGAGAGTGTGTTCCCCTGATTATTTAATACACACAGGACATGTTACCAGGTGAACAATATAAGTGAGGAGAGTGTGTTCCCCTGATTGTTTAATGCACACAGGACATGTTACCAGGTGAACACTATAAATGAGGAGAGTGTGTTCCCCTGATTGTTTAACACACAGAGGACATGTTACAAGGTGAACAGTATAAGTGAGGAGATTATGTTCCCCTGATGGTGAAATACACACAGGACATGTTACCAGGTGAACATTATAAGTGAGGAGAGTGTGTTCCCCTGATTGTTTAATATACAGTGGACATGTTGCCAATTGAACAGTATAAGTGATGAGAGTGTGTTCCCATGATGGTTTAACATACACGGGACATGTTACCGGGTGAACAGTATAAGTGAGGAGAGTGTGTTCCCCTGATTGTTTAATGCACAGTTGACATGTTACCAGGTGAACAGTATAAGTGAGTAGAGTGTGTTCCCCTGATTGTTTAATACACACAGGACATGTTACCAGGTGAACTGTATAAGTGAGGAGAGTGTGTTCCCCTGATTGTTTAATGCACAGAGGACATGTTACCAGGTGAACAGTATAAGTGAGGAAGTGTGTTCCCCTGCTCGTTTAATACACACGGGACATGTTACCAGGTGAACAGTTTAAGTGAGGAGAATGTGTTCCCCTGATGGTTTAATATACTTGGGACATGTCACCAGGTGAACAGTATAAGTGAGGAGAGTGTGTTCCCCTGATGGTTTAATGCACACAGGACATGTTACCAGCTGAACAATATAAGTGAGGAGAGTGTGTTCCCCTGATTGTTTAATACACACAGGACATGTTACCAGGAGAACAGTATAAGTGAGGAGAGTGTGTTCCCCTGATTGTTTAATACACTCGGGACATGTTACCAGGAGAACTGTGTAAGTGAGGAGAGTGTGTTCCCCTGATTATTTAAAACACATGGGACGTGTTGATAGGTGAACAGTGTAAGTGAGGAGAGTGTGTTCCCCTGATTGTTTAATGCACACGGGACATGTTACCAGGTGAACAGTATAAGTGAGGAGAGTGTGTTCCCCTGATTGTTTAATACACTCGGGACATGTTACCAGGTGGACAGTATAAGTGAAGAGCGTGTGTTCCCCTGATTGTTTAATGCACACGGGACATGTTACCAGGTGAACAGTAGAAGTGAGGAGAGTGTGTTCCCCTGATGGTTTAATAGACACGGGACATGTTACCAGGTGAACAGTATAAGTGAGGAGAGTGTGTTCCCCTGATGGCTCAATACACACGGGACATGTTACCAGGTGAACAGTATAAGTGAGGAGAGTGTGTTCCCCTGATGGTTTAATAGTCACGGGACATGTTACCAGGTGAACAGGATAAGTGAGGAGAGTGTGTTCCCCTGATTGTTTAATGCACACAGGACATGTTACCAGGTGAACAATATAAGTGAGGAGAGTGTGTTCCCTTGATTGTTTAATACACTCGGGACATGTTACCAGGTGAACAGTATAAGTGAGGAGAGTGTGTTCACCTGATTGTTTAATACACACGGGACATGTTACCAGATAAACAGTATAAGTGAGGAGAGTGTGTTGCCCTGTTTGTTTAATGCACACGGGACATTTCACCAGGTGAACAGTATAAGTGAGGAGAGTGTGTTCCCCTGATTATTTAAAACACATGGGACATGTTGCCAGGTGAACAGTGTAAGTGAGGAGAGTGTCTTCCCCTGATTGTTTAATGCACACGGGACATGTTACCAGGTGAACAGTATAAGCGAGGAGAGTGTGTTCCCCTGATTGTTTAATACACTCGGGACATGTTACCAGGTGAACAGTATAAGTGAGGAGAGTGTGTTCCCCTGATTGTATATTGCACACGGGACATGTTACCAGGTGAACAGTGTAAGTGAAGAGCGTGTGTTCCCCTGATTGTTTAATGCACACGGGACATGTTACCAGGTGAACAGTAGAAGTGAGGAGAGTGTGTTCCCCTGATGGTTTAATAGACACGGGACATGTTACCAGGTGAACAGTATAAGTGAGGAGGGTGTGTTCCCCTGATGGCTCAATACACACGGGACATGTTACCAGGTGAACAGTATACGTGAGGAGAGTGTGTTCCCCTGATTGTTTAATGCAGACAGGACATGTTACCAGGTGAACAGTATACGTGAGGAGAGTGTGTTCCCCTGATTATTTAATACACACGGGACATGTTACCAGGTGAACAATATAAGTGAGGAGAGTGTGTTCCCCTGATTGTTTAATGCACACAGGACATGTTACCAGGTGAACACTATAAATGAGGAGAGTGTGTTCCCCTGATTGTTTAATGCACACGGGACATGTTAAAAGGTGAACAGTATCAGTGTGGAGACTGTGTTCCACTGATTGTTTAATGCACACGGGACATGTTACAAGGTGAACAGTATAAGTGTGGAGACTGTGTTCCACTGATTGTTTAATGCACACGGGACATGTTACAAGGTGAACAGTATAAGTGTGGAGACTGTGTTCCACTGATTGTTTAATGCACACGGGACATGTTACAAGGTGAACAGTATAAGTGTGGAGACTGTGTTCCACTGATTCTTTAATGCACAGAGGACATGTTACCAGGTGAACAGTATAAGTGAGGAGAGTGTGTTCCCCTGCTCGTTTAATACACACGGGACATGTTACCAGGTGAACAGTTTAAGTGAGGAGAATGTGTTCCCCTGATGGTTTAATATACTTGGGACATGTCACCAGGTGAACAGTATAAGTGAGGAGAGTGTGTTCCCCTGATTGTTTAATACACACAGGACATGTTACCAGGAGAACAGTATAAGTGAGGAGAGTGTGTTCCCCTGATTGTTTAATACACTCGGGACATGTTACCAGGAGAACTGTGTAAGTGAGGAGAGTGTGTTCCCCTGATTATTTAAAACACATGGGACATGTTGATAGGTGAACAGTGTAAGTGAGGAGAGTGTGTTCCCCTGATTGTTTAATGCACACGGGACATGTTACCAGGTGAACAGTATAAGTGAGGAGAGTGTGTTCCCCTGATTGTTTAATACACTCGGGACATGTTACCAGGTGAACAGTATAAGTGAAGAGCGTGTGTTCCCCTGATTGTTTAATGCACACGGGACATGTTACCAGGTGAACAGTAGAAGTGAGGAGAGTGTGTTCCCCTGATGGTTTAATAGACACGGGACATGTTACCAGGTGAACAGTATAAGTGAGGAGAGTGTGTTCCCCTGATGGCTCAATACACACGGGACATGTTACCAGGTGAACAGTATAAGTGAGGAGAGTGTGTTCCCCTGATGGTTTATTAGTCACGGGACATGTTACCAGGTGAACAGGATAAGTGAGGAGAGTGTGTTCCCCTGATTGTTTAATGCACACAGGACATGTTACCAGGTGAACAATATAAGTGAGGAGAGTGTGTTCCCTTGATTGTTTAATGCACACAGGACATGTTACCAGGTGAACAGTATACGTGAGGAGAGTGTGTTCCCCTGATTATTTAATACACACAGGACATGTTACCAGGTGAACAATATAAGTGAGGAGAGTGTGTTCCCCTGATTGTTTAATGCACACAGGACATGTTACCAGGTGAACACTATAAATGAGGAGAGTGTGTTCCCCTGATTGTTTAACACACAGAGGACATGTTACAAGGTGAACAGTATAAGTGAGGAGATTATGTTCCCCTGATGGTGAAATACACACAGGACATGTTACCAGGTGAACATTATAAGTGAGGAGAGTGTGTTCCCCTGATTGTTTAATATACAGTGGACATGTTGCCAATTGAACAGTATAAGTGATGAGAGTGTGTTCCCATGATGGTTTAACATACACGGGACATGTTACCGGGTGAACAGTATAAGTGAGGAGAGTGTGTTCCCCTGATTGTTTAATGCACAGTTGACATGTTACCAGGTGAACAGTATAAGTGAGTAGAGTGTGTTCCCCTGATTGTTTAATACACACAGGACATGTTACCAGGTGAACTGTATAAGTGAGGAGAGTGTGTTCCCCTGATTGTTTAATGCACAGTTGACATGTTACCAGGTGAACAGTATAAGTGAGCAGAGTGTGTTCCCCTGATAGTTTAATACGCACGGGACATGTTCCCAGATGAGCTGTATAAGTGAGGAGAGTGTCTTCCCCTGATGGTTTAATACGCACGGGACATGTTACCAGGTGAACAGTATATGAGAGTAGATTGCGTTACCCTGATGGTTTAATATACACAGGACATTGCACCAGGTGAACTGTATAAGTGAGGAGAGTGTGTTCCCCTGATTGTTTAATGCACACAGGACAAGTTACCAGGTGAACAGTATAAGTGAGGAGAGTGTGTTCCCCTGATTGTTTAATGCACAGTTGACATGTTACCAGGTGAACAGTATAAGTGAGGAGAGTGTGTTCCCCTGATGGTTTAATACACACGGGAGATGTTACCAGGTGAACAGTATAAGTGAGGAGAGTGTGTTCCCCTGATGGTTTAATACACACGGGACATGTTACCAGGTGAACAGTATAAGTGAGGAGAGTGTTTTCCCCTGATAGTTTAATACACACGGGACATGTTATCAGGTGAACAATATAAGTGAGGAGAGTGTGTTCCCCTGATTGTTTAATGCACACGGGGCATGTTACCAGGTGAACAGTATAAGTGAGGAGAGTGTGTTCCCCTGATTATTTAAAACACATGGGACATGTTGCCAGGTGAACAGTATAAGTGAGGAGAGTGTGTTGCCCTGTTTGTTCAATGCACACGGGACATTTCACCAGGTGAACAGTGTCAGTGAGGAGAGTGTGTTCCCCTGATTATTTAAAACACATGGGACATGTTGCCAAGTGAACAGTATATGTGAGGAGAGTGTGTTCCCCTGATTGTTTAATGCACACGGGACATGTTACCAGGTGAACATTATAAGTGAGGAGAGCGTGTTCCCCTGATGGTTTAATAGTCACGGGACATGTTACCAGGTGAACAGTATAAGTGAGGAGAGTGTGTTCCTCTGATTGTTTAATGCACACAGGACATGTTACCAGGTGAACAATATAAGTGAGGAGAGTGTGTTCCCTTGATTGTTTAATGCACACAGGACATGTTACCAGGTGAACAGTATACGTGAGGAGAGTGTGTTCCCCTGATTGTTTAATGCACACAGGACATGTTACCAGGTGAACAGTATACGTGAGGAGAGTGTGTTCCCCTGATTATTTAATACACACGGGACATGTTACCAGGTGAACAATATAAGTGAGGAGAGTGTGTTCCCCTGATTGTTTAATGCACACAGGACATGTTACCAGGTGAACACTATAAATGAGGAGAGTGTGTTTCCCTGATTGTTTAATGCACACGGGACATGTTAAAAGGTGAACAGTATAAGTGTGGAGACTGTGTTCCACTGATTGTTTAATGCACACGGGACCTGTTACAAGGTGAACAGTATAAGAGTGGAGACTGTGTTCCACTGATTGTTTAATGCACACGGGACATGTTACAAGGTGAACAGTATAAGTGTGGAGACTGTGTTCCACTGATTGTTTAATGCACAGAGGACATGTTACCAGGTGAACAGTATAAGTGAGGAGAGTGTGTTCCCCTGCTCGTTTAATACACACGGGACATGTTACCAGGTGAACAGTTTAAGTGAGGAGAATGTGTTCCCCTGATGGTTTAATATACTTGGGACATGTCACCAGGTGAACAGTATAAGTGAGGAGAGTGTGTTCCCCTGATTGTTTAATGCACACAGGACATGTTACCAGGTGAACAATATAAGTGAGGAGAGTGTGTTCCCCTGATTGTTTAATACACACAGGACATGTTACCAGGAGAACTGTATAAGTGAGGAGAGTGTGTTCACCTGATTGTTTAATACACACGGGACATGTTACCAGATAAACAGTATAAGTGAGGAGAGTGTGTTGCCCTGTTTGTTTAATGCACACGGGACATTTCACCAGGTGAACAGTATAAGTGAGGAGAGTGTGTTCCCCTGATTGTTTAATACACTCGGGACATGTTACCAGGTGAACAGTATAAGTGAGGAGAGTGTGTTCCCCTGATTGTTTAATGCACACGGGACATGTTACCAGGTGAACAGTAGAAGTGAGGAGAGTGTGTTCCCCTAATGGTTTAATAGACACGGGACATGTTACCAGGTGAACAGTATAAGTGAGGAGAGTGTGTTCCCCTGATGGCTCAATACACACGGGACATGTTACCAGGTGAACAGTATACGTGAGGAGAGTGTGTTCCCCTGATTGTTTAATGCACACAGGACATGTTACCAGGTGAACAGTATACGTGAGGAGAGTGTGTTCCCCTGATTATTTAATACACACGGGACATGTTACCAGGTGAACAATATAAGTGAGGAGAGTGTGTTCCCCTGATTGTTTAATGCACACAGGACATGTTACCAGGTGAACACTATAAATGAGGAGAGTGTGTTCCCCTGATTGTTTAATGCACACGGGACATGTTAAAAGGTGAACAGTATCAGTGTGGAGACTGTGTTCCACTGATTGTTTAATGCACACGGGACCTGTTACAAGGTGAACAGTATAAGTGTGGAGACTGTGTTCCACTGATTGTTTAATGCACACGGGACATGTTACAATGTGAACAGTATAAGTGTGGAGACTGTGTTCCACTGATTGTTTAATGCACAGAGGACATGTTACCAGGTGAACAGTTTAAGTGAGGAAAGTGTGTTCCCCTGCTCGTTTAATACACACGGGACATGTTACCAGGTGAACAGTATAAGTGAGGAAAGTGTGTTCCCCTGCTCGTTTAATACACACGGGACATGTTACCAGGTGAACAGTATAAGTGAGGAAAGTGTGTTCCCCTGCTCGTTTAATACACACGGGACATGTTACCAGGTGAACAGTTTAAGTGAGGAGAATGTGTTCCCCTGATGGTTTAATATACTTGGGACATGTCACCAGGTGAACAGTATAAGTGAGGAGAGTGTGTTCCCCTGATTGTTTAATGCACACAGGACATGTTACCAGGTGAACAATATAAGTGAGGAGAGTGTGTTCCCCTGATTGTTTAATACACACAGGACATGTTACCAGGAGAACTGTGTAAGTGAGGAGAGTGTGTTCCCCTGATTATTTAAAACACATGGGACATGTTGCCAGGTGAACAGTGTAAGTGAGGAGAGTGTGTTCCCCTGATTGTGTAATGCACACGGGACATGTTACCAGGTGAACAGTATAAGTGAGGAGAGTGTGTTCCCCTGATTGTTTAATACACTCGGGACATGTTACCAGGTGAACAGCATAAGTGAGGAGAGTGTGTTCCCCTGATTGTTTATTGCACACGGGACATGTTACCAGGTGAACAGTGTAAGTGAAGAGCGTGTGTTCCCCTGATTGTTTAATGCACACGGGACATGTTACCAGGTGAACAGTAGAAGTGAGGAGAGTGTGTTCCCCTGATGTTTTAATAGACACGGGACATGTTAACAGGTGAACAGTATAAGTGAGGAGAGTGTGTTCCCCTGATGGCTCAATACACACGGGACATGTTACCAGGTGAACAGTATAAGTGAGGAGAGTGTGTTCCCCTGATGGTTTAATAGTCACGGGACATGTTACCAGGTGAACAGTATAAGTGAGGAGAGTGTGTTCCCCTGATTGTTTAATGCACACAGGACATGTTACCAGGTGAACAATATAAGTGAGGAGAGTGTGTTCCCTTGATTGTTTAATGCACACAGGACATGTTACCAGGTGAACAGTATACGTGAGGAGAGTGTGTTCCCCTGATTATTTAATACACACGGGACATGTTACCAGGTGAACAATATAAGTGAGGAGAGTGTGTTCCCCTGATTGTTTAATGCACACAGGACATGTTACCAGGTGAACACTACAAATGAGGAGAGTGTGTTCCCCTGATTGTTTAACACACAGAGGACATGTTACAAGGTGAACAGTATAAGTGAGGAGATTATGTTCCCCTGATGGTGAAATAAACACAGGACATGTTACCAGGTGAACATTATAAGTGAGGAGAGTGTGTTCCCCTGATTGTTTAATATACAGTTGACATGTTGCCAATTGAACAGTATAAGTGATGAGAGTGTGTTCCCATGATGGTTTAACATACACGGGACATGTTACCGGGTGAACAGTATAAGTGAGGAGAGTGTGTTCCCCTGATTGTTTAATGCACAGTTGACATGTTACCAGGTGAACAGTATAAGTGAGTAGAGTGTGTTCCCCTGATTGTTTAATACACACAGGACATGTTACCAGGTGAACTGTATAAGTGAGGAGAGTGTGTTCCCCTGATTGTTTAATGCACAGTTGACATGTTACCAGGTGAACAGTATAAGTGAGCAGAGTGTGTTCCCCTGATAGTTTAATACGCACGGAACATGTTCCCAGATGAGCTGTAAAAGTGAGGAGAGTGTCTTCCCCTGATGGTTTAATACGCACGGGACATGTTACCAGATGAACAGTATAAGTGAGGAGAATGTGTTCCCCTGATGGTTTAATACTGACAGGTCATGTCACCAGGTGAACAGTATATGAGAGTAGATTGTGTTCCCCTGATGGTTTAATATACACAGGACATTGCACCAGGTGAACTGTATAAGTGAGGAGAGTGTGTTCCCCTGATTGTTTAATGCACACAGGACAAGTTACCAGGTGAACAGTATAAGTGAGGAGAGTGTGTTCCCCTGATTGTTTAATGCACAGTTGACATGTTACCAGGTGAACAGTATAAGTGAGGAGAGTGTGTTCCCCTGATGGTTTAATACACACGGGAGATGTTACCAGGTGAACAGTATAAGTGAGGAGAGTGTGTTCCCCTGATGGTTTAATGCACACGGGAGATGTTACCAGGTGAACAGTATAAGTGAGGAGAGTGTGTTCCCCTGATGGTTTAATACACACGGGACATGTTACCAGGTGAACAGTATAAGTGAGGAGAGTGTTTTCCCCTGATAGTTTAATACACACGGGACATGTTATCAGGTGAACAATATAAGTGAGGAGAGTGTGTTCCCCTGATTGTTTAATGCACACGGGACATGTTACCAGGTGAACAGTATAAGTGAGGAGAGTGTGTTCCCCTGATTATTTAAAACACATGTGACATGTTGCCAGGTGAACAGTATAAGTGAGGAGAGTGTGTTGCCCTGTTTGTTTAATGCACACGGGACATTTCACCAGGTGAACACTATAAATGAGGAGAGTGTGTTTCCCTGATTGTTTAATGCACACAGGACATGTTACCAGGTGAACAGTATACGTGAGGAGAGTGTGTTCCCCTGATTGTTTAATGCACACAGGACATGTTACCAGGTGAACAGTATACGTGAGGAGAGTGTGTTCCCCTGATTATTTAATACACACGGGACATGTTACCAGGTGAACAATATAAGTGAGGAGAGTGTGTTCCCCTGATTGTTTAATGCACACAGGACATGTTACCAGGTGAACACTATAAATGAGGAGAGTGTGTTTCCCTGATTGTTTAATGCACACGGGACATGTTAAAAGGTGAACAGTATAAGTGTGGAGACTGTGTTCCACTGATTGTTTAATGCACACGGGACCTGTTACAAGGTGAACAGTATAAGAGTGGAGACTGTGTTCCACTGATTGTTTAATGCACACGGGACATGTTACAAGGTGAACAGTATAAGTGTGGAGACTGTGTTCCACTGATTGTTTAATGCACACAGGCCATGTTTCCAGGTGAACAATATAAGTGAGGAGAGTGTGTTGCCCTGTTTGTTTAATGCACACAGGACATGTTACCAGGTGAATAATATAAGTGAGGAGAGTGTGTTCCCCTGATGGTTTAATACACACGGGACATGTCACCAGGTGAACAATATAAGTGAGGAGAGTTTGTTCCCCTGATGGTTTAATACACACGGGACATGTCACCAGGTGAACAGTATAAGTGAGGAGAGTGTGTTCCCCTGATGGTTTAATATACACAGGACATGTTACCAGGTGAACAGTATAAGTGAGGAGACTGTGTTCCCCTGATTGTTTAATGCACACGGGACATGTTAACAGGTAAACAGTATAAGTGAGGAGAGTGTGTTCCCCTGATTGTTTAATGCACACTGGACATGTTACCAGCTAAACAGTATAAGTGAGGAGAGTGTGTTGCCCTGTTTGTTTAATGCACACGGGACATGTTACCAGGTGAACAGTATAAGTGAGGAGAGTGTGTTCCCCTGATTGTTTAATGCACACGGGACATTTCACCAGGTGAACAGTATAAGTGAGGAGAGTGTGTTCCCCTGATTATTTAAAACACATGGGACATGTTGCCAGGAGAACAATATTAGTGAGGAGAGTGTGTTCCCTTGATTGTTTAATGCACACAGGACATGTTACCAGGTGAACAGTATACGTGAGGAGAGTGTGTTCCCCTGATTATTTAATACACACGGGACATGTTACCAGGTGAACAATATAAGTGAGGAGAGTGTGTTCCCCTGATTGTTTAATGCACACAGGACATGTTACCAGGTGAACACTATAAATGAGGAGAGTGTGTTCCCCTGATTGTTTAATATACAGTGGACATGTTGCCAATTGAACAGTATAAGTGATGAGAGTGTGTTCCCATGATGGTTTAACATACACGGGACATGTTACCGGGTGAACAGTATAAGTGAGGAGAGTGTGTTCCCCTGATTGTTTAATGCACAGTTGACATGTTACCAGGTGAACAGTATAAGTGAGTAGAGTGTGTTCCCCTGATTGTTTAATACACACAGGACATGTTACCAGGTGAACAGTATAAGTGAGGAGAGTGTGTTCCCCTGATTGTTTAATGCACAGTTGACATGTTACCAGGTGAACAGTATAAGTGAGCAGAGTGTGTTCCCCTGATAGTTTAATACGCACGGGACATGTTCCCAGATGAGCTGTATAAGTGAGGAGAGTGTCTTCCCCTGATGGTTTAATACGCACGGGACATGTTACCAGATGAACAGTATAAGTGAGGAGAATGTGTTCCCCTGATGGTTTAATACTGACAGGTCATGTCACCAGGTGAACAGTATATGAGAGGAGATTGTGTTCCCCTGATGGTTTAATATACACAGGACATTGCACCAGGTGAACTGTATAAGTGAGGAGAGTGTGTTCCCCTGATTGTTTAATGCACACAGGACAAGTTACCAGGTGAACAGTATAAGTGAGGAGAGTGTGTTCCCCTGATTGTTTAATGCACAGTTGACATGTTACCAGGTGAACAGTATAAGTGAGGAGAGTGTGTTCCCCTGATGGTTTAATACACACGGGAGATGTTACCAGGTGAACAGTATAAGTGAGGAGAGTGTGTTCCCCTGATGGTTTAATGCACACGGGAGATGTTACCAGGTGAACAGTATAAGTGAGGAGAGTGTGTTCCCCTGATGGTTTAATACACACGGGACATGTTACCAGGTGAACAGTATAAGTGAGGAGAGTGTTTTCCCCTGATAGTTTAATACACACGGGACATGTTATCAGGTGAACAATATAAGTGAGGAGAGTGTGTTCCCCTGATGGTTTAATACACACTGGACATATTACCAGGTGAACAGAATAAGTGAGGAGAGTGTGTTCCACTGATGGTTTAATGCACAGTTGACATGTTACCAGGTGAACAGTATAAGAGAGCAGAGTGTGTTCCCCTGATAGATTAATACGCACGGGACATGTTCCCAGATGAGCTGTATAAGTGAGGAGAGTGTCTTCCCCTGATGGTTTAATACGCACGGGACATGTCACCAGGTGAACAGTATATGAGAGTAGATTGTGTTCCCCTGATGGTTTAATATACACAGGACATTGCACCAGGTGAACTGTATAAGTGAGGAGAGTGTGTTCCCCTGATTGTTTAATGCACAGTTGACATGTCACCAGGTGAACAGTATAAGTGAGGAGAGTCTGTTCCCCTGATGGTTTAATACACACGGGAGATGTTACCAGGTGAACAGTATAAATGAGGAGAGTGTTTGCCCCTGATAGTTTAATACACACGGGACATGTTACCAGGTGAACAGTATAAGTGAGGAGAGTGTTTTCCCCTGATAGTTTAATACACACGGAACATGTTACCAGGTCAACAGTATAAGTGAGGAGAGTGTGTTCCGCTGATGGTTTAATACACACGGGACATGTTACCAGGTGAACAGCATAAGTGAGGAGAGTGTGTTCCACTGATGGTTTAATAGTCACGTGACATGTTACCAGGTGAACAGTTTAAGTGAGGAGAGTGTGTTCCCCTGATTATTTAAGACACACGGGATATGTCACCAGGTGAACAATATAAGTGAGGAGAGTGTGTTCCCCTGATGGTTTAATACACACGGGACATGTCACCAGGTGAACAGTATAAGTGAGGAGAGTGTGTTCCCCTGATTGTTTAATGCACACAGGACATGTTACAAGGTGAACAATATAAGTGAGGAGAGTGTGTTCCCCTGATTATTTAATACACACGGGATATGTCACCAGGTGAACAGTTTAAGTGAGGAGAATGTGTTCCCCTGATGGTTTAATATACTTGGGACATGTCACCAGGTGAACAATATAAGTGAGGAGAGTGTGTTGCCCTGTTTGTTTAATGCACACAGGACATGTTACCAGGTGAATAATATAAGTGAGGAGAGTGTGTTCCCCTGATGGTTTAATACACACAGGACATGTCACCAGGTGAACAGTATAAGTGAGGAGAGTGTGTTCCCCTGATGGTTTAATACACACGGGACATGTCACCAGGTGAACAGTATAAGTGAGGAGAGTGTGTTCCCCTGATTGTTTAATATACACGGGACATGTTACCAGGTGAACAGTATAAGTGAGGAGAGTGTGTTCCCCTGATGGTTTAATATACACGGGACATGTTACCAGGTGAACAGTATAAGTGAGGAGACTGTGTTCCCCTGATTGTTTAATGCACACTGGACATGTTATCAGGTAAACAGTATAAGTGAGGAGAGTGTGTTCCCCTGATTATTTAATACACACGGGATATGTCACCAGGTGAACAGTTTAAGTGAGGAGAATGTGTTCCCCTGATGGTTTAATATACTTGGGACATGTCACCAGGTGAACAATATAAGTGAGGAGAGTGTGTTGCCCTGTTTGTTTAATGCACACAGGACATGTTACCAGGTGAATAATATAAGTGAGGAGAGTGTGTTCCCCTGATGGTTTAATACACACAGGACATGTCACCAGGTGAACAATATAATTGAGGAGAGTGTGTTCCCCTGATGGTTTAATACACACGGGACATGTCACCAGGTGAACAGTATAAGTGAGGAGAGTGTGTTCCCCTGATTGTTTAATATACACGGGACATGTTACCAGGTGAACAGTATAAGTGAGGAGAGTGTGTTCCCCTGATGGTTTAATATACACGGGACATGTTACCAGGTGAACAGTATAAGTGAGGAGACTGTGTTCCCCTGATTGTTTAATGCACACTGGACATGTTACCAGGTAAACAGTATAAGTGAGGAGAGTGTGTTGCCCTGTTTGTTTAATGCACACTGGACATGTTAACAGGTAAACAGTATAAGTGAGGAGAGTGTGTTGCCCTGTTTGTTTAATGCACACGGGACATGTTACCAGGTGAACAGTATAAGTGAGGAGAGTGTGTTCCCCTGATTGTTTAATGCACACGGGACATTTCACCAGGTGAACAGTATAAGTGAGGAGAGTGTGTTCCCCTGATTATTTAAAACACATGGGACATGTTGCCAGGTGAACAGTATAAGTGAGGAGAGTGTGTTCCCCTGATTGTTTAATGCACACGGGACATGTTACCAGGTGAACAGTATAAGTGAGGAGAGTGTGTTGCCCTGTTTGTTTAATGCACACGGGACATTTCACCAGGTGAAAAGTATAAGTGAGGAGAGTGTGTTCCCCTGATTATTTAAAACACATGGGACATGTTGCCAGGTGAACAGTATAAGTGAGGAGAGTGTGTTGCCCTGTTTGTTTAATGCACACGGGACATTTCACCAGGTGAACAGTATAAGTGAGGAGAGTGTGTTCCCCTGATTATTTAAAACACATGGGACATGTTGCCAAGTGAACAGTATAAGTGAGGAGAGTGTGTTCCCCTGATTGTTTAATGCACACGGGACATGTTACCAGGTGAACAGTATAAGTGAGGAGAATGTGTTCCCCTGATTGTTTTATGCACACGGGACATGTTACCAGGTGAACAGTATAAGTGAGGAGAGTGTGTTCCCCTGATTGTTTAATACACTCGGGACATGTTACCAGGTGAACAGTATAAGTGAGGAGAGTGTGTTCCCCTGATTGTTTATTGCACACGGGACATGTTACCAGGTGAACAGTATAAGTGAAGAGCGTGTGTTCCCCTGATTGTTTAATGCACACGGGACATGTTACCAGGTGAACAGTAGAAGTGAGGAGAGTGTGTTCCCCTGATGGTTTAATAGACACGGGACATGTGACCAGGTGAACAGGATAAGTGAGGAGAGTGTGTTCCCCTGATGGCTCAATACACACGGGACATGTTAGCAGGTGTACAGTATAAGTGAGGAGAGCGTGTTCCCCTGATGGTTTAATAGTCACGGGACATGTTACGAGGTGAACAGTATAAGTGAGGAGAGTGTGTTCCCTTGATTGTTTAATGCACACAGGACATGTTACCAGGTGAACAATATAAGTGAGTAGAGTGTGTTCCCTTGATTGTTTAATGCACACAGGACATGTTACCAGGTGAACAGTATACGTGAGGAGAGTGTGTTCCCCTGATTGTTTAATGCACACAGGACATGTTACCAGGTGAACAGTATACGTGAGGAGAGTGTGTTCCCCTGATTATTTAATACACACGGGACATGTTACCAGGTGAACAATATAAGTGAGGAGAGTGTGTTCCCCTGATTGTTTAATGCACACGGGACATGTTACAAGGTGAACAGTATAAGTGAGGAGACTGTGTTCCACTGATTGTTTAATGCACACGGGACATGTTACAAGGTGAACAGTATAAGTGTGGAGACTGTGTTCCACTGATTATTTAATGCACACGGGACATGTTACAAGGTGAACAGTATAAGAGTGGAGACTGTGTTCCACTGATTGTTTAATGCACAGAGGACATGTTACCAGGTGAACAGTATAAGTGAGGAGAGTGTGTTCCCCTGCTCGTTTAATACACACGGGACATGTTACCAGGTGAACAGTATAAGTGAGGAGAGTGTGTTCCCCTGATTGTTTAATGCACACGGGACATGTTACCAGGTGAACAGTATAAGTGAGGAGAGTGTGTTCCCCTGATTGTTTTATGCACACGGGACATGTTACCAGGTGAACAGTATAAGTGAGGAGAGTGTGTTCCCCTGATTGTTTAATACACTCGGGACATGTTACCAGGTGAACAGTATAAGTGAGGAGAGTGTGTTCCCCTGATTGTTTAATGCACACGGGACATGTTACGAGGTGAACAGTATAAGTGAGGAGAGTGTGTTCCCTTGATTGTTTAATGCACACAGGACATGTTACCAGGTGAACAATATAAGTGAGTAGAGTGTGTTCCCTTGATTGTTTAATGCACACAGGACATGTTACCAGGTGAACAGTATACGTGAGGAGAGTGTGTTCCCCTGATTGTTTAATGCACACAGTACATGTTACCAGGTGAACAGTATACGTGAGGAGAGTGTGTTCCCCTGATTATTTAATAGACACGGGACATGTTACCAGGTGAACAATATAAGTGAGGAGAGTGTGTTCCCCTGATTGTTTAATGCACACGGGACATGTTACAAGGTGAACAGTATAAGTGAGGAGACTGTGTTCCACTGATTGTTTAATGCACACGGGACATGTTACAAGGTGAACAGTATAAGTGTGGAGACTGTGTTCCACTGATTGTTTAATGCACACGGGACATGTTACAAGGTGAACAGTATAAGAGTGGAGACTGTGTTCCACTGATTGTTTAATGCACAGAGGACATGTTACCAGGTGAACAGTATAAGTGAGGAGAGTGTGTTCCCCTGCTCGTTTAGTACACACGGGACATGTTACCAGGTTAACAGTTTAAGTGAGGAGAATGTGTTCCCCTGATGGTTTAATATACTTGGGACATGTCACCAGATGAACATTATAAGTGAGGAGAGTGTGTTCCCCTGATTGTTTAATGCACACAGGACATGTTACCAGGTGAACAATATAAGTGAGGAGAGTGTGTTCCCCTGATTGTTTAATACACACAGGACATGTTACCAGGAGAACAGTATAAGTGAGGAGAGTGTGTTCCCCTGATTGTTTAATACACACGGGACATGTTACCAGGTAAACAGTATAAGTGAGGAGAGTGTGTTACCCTGTTTGTTTAATGCACACGGGACATTTCACCAGGTGAACAGTATAAGTGAGGAGAGTGTGTTCCCCTGATTATTTAAAACACATGGGACATGTTGCCAGGAGAACAGTGTAAGTGAGGAGAGTGTGTTCCCCTTATTTTTTAATGCGCACGGGACATGTTACCAGGTGAACAGTATAAGTGAGGAGAGTGTGTTCCCCTGATTGTTTAATGCACACGGGACATGTTACCAGGTGAACAGTATAAGTGAGGAGAGTGTGTTCCCCTGATTGTTTATTGCACACGGGACATGTTACCAGGTGAACAGTGTAAGTGAAGAGCGTGTGTTCCCCTGATTGTTTAATGCAGACGGGACATGTTACCAGGTGAACAGTATAAGTGAGGAGAGTGTGTTCCCCTGATGGCTCAATACACACGGGACATGTTACCAGGTGAACTGTATAAGTGAGGAGAGTGTGTTCCCCTGATGGTTTAATAGTCACGGGACATGTTACCAGGTGAACAGTATAAGTGAGGAGAGTGTGTTCCCCTGATTGTTTAATGCACACAGGACATGTTACCAGGTGAACAATATAAGTGAGGAGAGTGTGTTCCCTTGATTGTTTAATGCACACAGGACATGTTACCAGGTGAACAGTATACGTGAGGAGAGTGTGTTCCCCTGATTATTTAATACACACGGGACATGTTACCAGGTGAACAATATAAGTGAGGAGACTGTGTTCCCCTGATTGTTTAACACACAGAGGACATGTTACAAGGTGAACAGTATAAGTGTGGAGAGTGTGTTCCCCTGATTGTTTAATGCACACGGGACATGTTACAAGGTGAACAGTATAGGTGTGGAGACTGTGTTCCACTGATTGTTTAATGCACAGAGGACATGTTACCAGGTGAACAGTATAAGTGAGGAGAGTGTGTTCCCCTGCTCGTTTAATACACACTGGACATGTTACCAGGTGAACAGTATAAGTGAGGAGCGTGTGTTCCCCTGATTGTTTAATGCACACGGGACATGTTACCAGGTGAACAGTATAAGTGAGGAGAGTGTGTTCCCCTGATTTTAGAATTAGAGTTAGAACATGACAGCTCAGTACAGGCCCTTCGGCCCTCGATGTTGCGCTGACCTGTGAAACCATCTGACCTACACTATTCCATTTTCATCCATATGTCTATCCAATGACTACTTAAATGCCCTTAAAGTTGGCGAGTCTGCTACTGTTGCAGGCAGGGCGTACCACGCCCCTACTACTCACTGAGTAAAGAAACTACCTCTCACATCTGTCCTATATCTATCACCCCTCAACTTAAAGCTATGTCCCCTCGTGTTTGCCATCACCATCCGAGGAAAAAGACGCTCACTATCCACCCTATCTAACCCTCTGATTATCTTATATGTCTCTATTAAGTCACCTCTCCTCCTCCTTCTCTCTAACGAAAACAACCCCAAGTCCCTCAACCTTTCCTCGTAAGACCTTCCCTCCATACCAGGCAACATCCTAGTAAATCTCCTCTGCACCCTTTCCAAAGCTTCCACTTCCTTCCTATAATGCAGTGACCAGAACTGCACGCAATGCTCAAGGTGCGGCCTCACCAATGTTTTGTACAGCTGCAGCATGACCTCGTGGCTCCGAAACTCGATCCCCCTACTAATAAAAGCTAACACACCATATGCCTTCTTAACAGCCCTATTAACCTGGTTAGCAACCTTCAGGGATTTATGCACCTGGACACCAAGATCTCTCTGTTCATCTACACTACCAAGAATCTTCCCATTAGCCCAGTACTCTGCATTGCTGTTACTCCTTCCAAAGTGAATCACCTCACACTTTTCCGCATTAAACTCCATTTGCCATCTCTCAGCCCAGCTCTGCAGCCTATCTATGTCCCTCTGTACCCTACAACACCCTTCGACACTATCCACAACTCCACCGACCTTCGCGTCATCCGCAAATTTACTAACCCACCCTTCTACACCCTCTTCCAGGTCATTTATAAAAATGACAAACAGCAGTGGCCCCAAAACAGATCCTTTCGGTACAGCACTAGTAACTAAACTCCAGGATGTTCTTTTGCCATCAACCACAACCCTCTGTCTTCTTTCAGCTAGCCAATTTCTGATCCAAAGCTCTAAATCACCTTCAACCCCATACTTCCGTATTTTCTGCAATAGCCTACCGTGGGGAACCTTATCAAACGCCTTACTGAAATCCATATACACCACATCCACGGCTTTACCCTCATCCACCTGTTTGGTCAGCTTCTCGAAAAACTCAATCAGGTTTGTGAGGCACGACCTACCTTTCACAAAACCGTGCTGACGATCGCAAATGAACTTATTCTTTTCAAGATGATTATAAATCCTATCTCTTATAACCTTTTCCAACATTTTACCCACAACCGAAGTAAGGCTCACAGGTCTATAATTACCAGGGCTGTCTCTACTCCCCTTCTTGAACAATGGGACAACATTTGCTATCCTCCAGTCCTCCGGCACTACTCCTGTCGACAATGACGACATAAAGATCAAGGACAAAGGCTCTGCAATCTCCTCCCTGGCTTCCCAGAGAATCCTAGGATAAATCCCATCTGGCCCAGGGGACTTATCTATTTTCACTCTTTCCAAAATTGCTAACACCTCCTCCTTGTGAACCTCAATCCCATCTAGCCCAGTAGTCTGTATCTCAGTATTCTCCTCGACAACATTTTCTTTCTCTACTGTAAATACTGACGAAAAATATTCATTTAACGCTTCCCCTATCTCCTCTGATTCCACACGCAACTTCCCACTACTATCCTTGATTGGCCCTAATCTAACTCTAGTCATTCTTTTATTCCTGATATACCTATAGAAAGCCTTAGGGTTTTCCCTGATCCGATCCACCAATGACTTCTCGTGTCCTCTCCTTGCTCTTCTTAGTCCTCCCTTTAGATCCTTCCTGGCTAGCTTGTAACTCTCAAGCGCCCTAACTGAGCCTTCACGTCTCATCCTAACATAAGCCGCCCTCTTCCTCTTGACAAGCGCTTCAACTTCTTGAGTAAACCACGGCTCCCTCGCTCGACAACTTCCTCCCTGCCTGACAGGTACATACTTATCAAGGACACGCATTAGCTGCTCCTTGAATAAGCTCCACATTTCGTTTGTGCCCATCCCCTGCAGTTTCCTTCCCCATCCTACACATCCTAAATCTTGCCTAATCGCATCATAATTTCCTTTCCCCCAGCTATAATTCTTGCCCTGCGGTATGTACCTGTCGCTGCCCATCGCTAAGGTAAACCTAACCGAATTGTGATCACTATCGCCAAAGTACTCACCTACATCTAAATCTAACACCTGGCCGGGTTCATTTCCCAGTACCAAATCCAATGTGGCATCGCCCCTGGTTGGCCTGTCAACATACTGTGTCAGAAAACACTCCTGCACACACTGGACAAAAACTGACCCATCTAAAGTACTCGAACTATAGTATTTCCAGTCAATATTTGGAAAGTTAAAGCCCCCCATAACAACTACCTTGTTACTCTCGCTCCTGTCGAGAATCATCTTCGCTATCCTTTCCTCTACATCTCTGGAACTATTCGGAGGTCTATAGAAAACTCCCAACAGGGTGACCTCTCCTCTCCTGTTTCTAACCTCGGCCCATACTACCTCAGTAGACGAGTCCTCAAACGTCCTTTCTGCCGCTGTAATACCCTCCTTGATTAAAAATGCCACACCCCCCCCCCCCTTTTCCCATCTTCTCTGTTCTTACTGAAACATCTAAATCCCGGAACCTGCAACATCCATTCCTGTCCCTGCTCTACCCATGTCTCCGAAATGGCCACAACATAGATTAGAATGGGCTTATGTTCTCTGGAGTTTAGAGGAATGAAAGTTGATTTCTTTGAAATGAATAACGTTGTCCGAGGGTTTGAATCTTCTAACTCAGAGGCGAGTGTCCTACCAACTGACCTACAGCATACAGATGGTGATTCAAACAAACATTCAGTCTGTGGTGTAACTGGAAACTCGGAATGGTCAATTCTTCTGTTTCTGGAGATGGAGAATTTCATTATTTGTGGATTTTCTCTTCAGTGTTTTCCTTGACTCTCTTTGAGGCCCCCTTCCCATTCCTCTGTCTCCTGGACTGTCTTGTGGACTGTGCTCTCTGATGCAGTTTTCAATGGCTACCAAACACAAGCCTTCCAGTGAATTCCCATTGTCTCTGCCCTGTGGTTATGCAGACTGATTCGACCCGACAGCAGCTGGTGTTTGCAACAGTTTCCACAGTCTCTGGAGGCCTCATTATCTGTAGCTTTCCAGACAGGCTGTAGAACACTTGTATAATTAATCCAAGCTTCCAAAATGAACTCAAAGCTAAATACTGCGGATGCTGGAAATCTCAAATAAAAACAAGAAATGCTGGAATCACTCAGCAGGTCTGGCAGCATCTGTGGAAAGAGAAGCAGAGTTAACGTTTCGGAAATGTTAACTCTGCTTCTCTTTCCACAGATGCTGCCAGACCTGCTGAGTGATTCCAGCATTTCTTGTTTTTATTCCAAAATGAACTGTCAGTTTAACAGGTCCTTTGCTGAATTGATGCTTTAAAACAGACTCATCTACTTTAGTAGGGATGTAATCCAGGTTTCTGAGCCAAATATCTTGAAAAGCATTATTGAAATGACTAACATCCTTTCTGAGGAGGAAGATGATAAAAATTGTTACAAACATTGAACCTGAGACTTGACGAATCCGCTGTGATCCAGGTTCAAACTTGTCCAGAGAAACCCCGGAGGATTTCCAGTCCAACACCGTAACCACTCAGTCATCACAGCTGCACAAAGGCATTGCCCAGCAGTTTGACTTCTCAAATCTCCGACCCTGTTCTCTGTGTTAAATCTCAGCAACGCTTATTGTGTGGATTTTGTGATGTTCAATTTGTACAAATACATAAAATCAAAATGAATCACAGGGATCGTTAAAATAATCTCACTTTCTGATATTAATAACATGCAACACAATATGTTAAGAGAATTTACAAATTCCATGTTATTTATATTTAACCACAAGAATACCCACAGTCGATGGTTGAAATGCAGGGAGTTATGGGAGGTCTGAGAATAAGAGACAAAGCTAAAAGACCATTAAAAGGTAAGAGTGGGGTTTGCTGAATTCCCTGAAGGTGATTCCCAGATAGTACTTTATTACATTTCCAGAGAATTCACTGAAGGTTATTTATAGATGGTCTTTTATTTTGTAAATGGACCCTTGTAGGTTCATTATGCACAGTCTCTTATTATTCGGGATATTGATTTCCTGAAGGTGGTTTAAGGATCATACCTTAGTACTTTGAATTTAAGTTCCCTCAGACTCTCTATAGACTGTTCTGTTTTATTTGATGCAGATTAATCTGAAGGAACTTTATAAACTATCCCTTATTTTAATGATTACTGCTCCAAAGGAGATTTATGGGCAGCACTCTATATTTGGATGGAGATTTCTACAAAGAAGAATTGTGGACAGTCCCTGATTATTGTAATGGATGAATAATTCTCTATTGAAAGGATGTTCTCCTTTTGTTCAATGGTGATTTTTTCTAACTGTGTTTTATGGAAATACCCTCATTATTCAGAGCAGAGACTTCTCCAGAGGCAGTTTATCGACAGTCCCATATTCATTGTGATGTTTCACATCTTCCACCCTATCACAGACTGTCCCTTTTGTTCTTCTTTCCATCCTCCCCCCTTTCACTTGCTCAAAACCTATTACATTTCTATCTTTTCTCAGTTCTGATGAAAGGTCACAGATCTGAAACATTAACTCTGTTTCTCTCTCCACAAATACTGCCTGACCTGATGAGAATATCCAATATTTTCTGTTCTATATGTTGTGGTGTGATTTCCATTCCTGTGATTTGTGGGATCTCTTTAAGCTGTGGGAAACATGTGAGAATCTGTATTCTTTGTGTGTGTGGTACTGCTCCAGCAATCCTAGGTATAAATCATTGTCCATTGTTCAGTTCAGTAAAGACTGAGCTTGGAATAAGTTCTCATTTCCTCAGACATTACTCCTAAAAAAACATATTTTTAAAAGCAAAATTTCTTGTCCACTGCCGCGAATTGAATCTTCATTATTGAGCCAGACCCGTGCAGTTAAACAGGTAAGTTTACCTGTCTCTGTGTGATCTGCATCTCATTGTCCAATCAGGCAGTTTGGTGATTGAAGTATTATTAGATTGCCCTGAGTGTCCCTCCTTCAAATCTCCATTTAAAATGTTCTGTTCAATTCTAACAATGAGTGGTAATTTTGGGTGGAACTCCGGAGTTCAACGTCCCGGCACTCATTGGATCATGTAACCTGAGATATTCGACACAATTTTCTTTTGTGTAAAAGCGGCTTGTAGGGAACTGATTATTTGCTTTTAAAAGTTGGAACAAAGACAGCATTTCTCACAGAAAATGCGAGGAGGTTTTGTGGATATGTGGATTGAAAATGATTTCAGCCAGGTCAGTGAGTGTTTCTGGACAATGTATAACTATATAAATATATCTCCTCTTGTATCACAGCTCCTCTCCAGTTGTCTGAGCATTAAACCCCTTTGTGTGGAGTTGTATCTTAAACAGGCATCTGTTTAGTGATGTCAGTGCTGAAATGTCGTGCTCTAAACATTTACTATTTAATCCATCAGAACGTTTTAACCAGACCAGATTATTCTTTGGCTCGGCAACATAAGTTACAATCTCTCACTCAGGCCGTGCATTGACATCATTTTTGAGCGATGGCTCTCTTGAAGATTTCTGGTTCAGTAAATTGGTATTGGAACAGTTTCTGGGTGCTGGGACAGTTTGAGTGTTGAGATCAGAAATGGTTACTTGGTCAGTTTCCAGGTGCTGGGTGAGTGAACATGTCTTGGATTAGGCGAGGCACACCTGGTCAGTTTCCAGGTGCTGTGTCAGTGAACATGTCTTGGATTAGGTGATGATCACCTGGTCTGTTTCCAGGTGCTGTGTCAGTGAACATGTCCTGGGTTAGGTGATGATCACCTGGTCACTTTCCATGTGCTGTTTCAGTGAACATGTCCTGTGTTAGGTGATGATCACTTGGTCAGTTTCCAGGTACTGGGTCAGTGAACATGTCTTGGATTAGGCGAGGCACACCTGGTCAGTTTCCAGGTGCTGTGTCAGTGAACATGTCTTGGATTAGGTGATGATCACCTGGTCTGTTTCCAGGTGCTGTGTCAGTGAACATGTCCTGGGTTAGGTGATGATCACCTGGTCACTTTCCATGTGCTGTTTCAGTGAACATGTCCTGGGTTAGGTGATGATCACCTGGTCAGTTTCCAGGTACTGGGTCAGTGAACATGTCCTGGGTTAGGTGATGATCACCTGGTTAGTTTCCAGGTACTGGGTCAGTGAACATGCCCTGGGTTAGGTGATGATCACCTGGTCAGTTTCCAGGTGCTGGGTCAGTGAACATGTCCTGGGTTAGGTGATGATCACCTGGTTAGTTTCCAGGTGCTGTGTCAGTGAACATGTCCTGGGTTAGGTGATGATCACCTGGTCAGTTTCCAGGTGCTGGGTCAGTCAGCATGTCCTGGGTTAGGTGATGATCGCCTGGTAAATTCCCAGGTGCTGGGTCAGTGAACATGTCCTGGATTAGGTGATGCTCACCTGGTCAATTTCCAGGTGCTGTGTCAGTGAACATGTCTTGGATTAGGTGATGATCACCTGGTCTGTTTCCAGGTGCTGTGTCAGTGAACATGTCCTGGGTTAGGTGATGATCACCTGGTCAGTTTCCAGGTACTGGGTCAGTGAACATGTCCTGGGTTAGGTGATGATCACCTGGTCAGTTTCCAGGTGCTGTGTCAGTGAACATGTCCTGGATTAGGTGATGATCACCTGGTCTGTTTCCAGGTGCTGTGTCAGTGAACATGTCCTGGGTTAGGTGATGATCACCTGGTCAGTTTCCAGGTACTGGGTCAGTGAACATGTCCTGGGTTAGGTGATGATCACCTGGTCAGTTTCCAGGTGCTGTGTCAGTGAACATGTCCTGGGTTAGGTGATGATCACCTGGTCAGTTTCCAGGTACTGGGTCAGTGAACATGCCCTGGGTTAGGTGATGATCACCTGGTCAGTTTCCAGGTGCTGGGTCAGTGAACATGTCCTGGGTTAGGTGATGATCACCTGGTTAGTTTCCAGGTGCTGTGTCAGTGAACATGTCCTGGGTTAGGTGATGATCACCTGGTCAGTTTCCAGGTGCTGGGTCAGTGAACATGTCCTGGGTTAGGTGATGATCACCTGGTTAGTTTCCAGGTGCTGTGTCAGTGAACATGTCCTGGGTTAGGTGATGATCACCTGGTCAGTTTCCAGGTGCTGGGTCAGTGAACATGTCCTGGGTTAGGTGATGCTCACCTGGTCAGTTTCCAGGTTCTGTGTCAGTGAACATGTCCTGGGTTAGGTGATGCTCACATGGTCAGTTTCCAGGTGCTGTGTCAGTGAACATGTCCTGTGTTAGGTGATGATCACTTGGTCAGTTTCCAGGTGCTGGGTCAGTGAACATGTCTTGGATTAGGCGAGGCACACCTGGTCAGTTTCCAGGTGCTGTGTCAGTGAACATGTCCTGGGTTAGGTGATGCTCACCTGGTCTGTTTCCAGGTACTGGGTCAGTGATCATGTCCTGTGTTAGGTGATGATCACTTGGTCAGTTTCCAGGTGCTGGGTCAGTGAACATGTCCTGGGTTAGGTGATGATCACCTGGTTAGTTTCCAGGTACTGGGTCAGTGATCATGTCCTGTGTTAGGTGATGATCACCTGGTTAGTTTCCAGGTACTGGGTCAGTGAACATGCCCTGGGTTAGGTGATGATCACCTGGTCAGTTTCCAGGTGCTGGGTCAGTGAACATGTCCTGGGTTAGGTGATGATCACCTGGTTAGTTTCCAGGTGCTGTGTCAGTGAACATGTCCTGGGTTAGGTGATGATCACCTGGTCAGTTTCCAGGTGCTGGGTCAGTGAACATGTCCTGGGTTAGGTGATGATCGCCTGGTAAATTCCCAGGTGCTGGGTCAGTGAACATGTCCTGGATTAGGTGATGCTCACCTGGTCAGTTACCAGGTGCTGGGTCAGTGAACATGTCCTGGGTTAGGTGATGATCACCTGGTCAGTTTCCAGGTACTGGGTCAGTGAACATGTCCTGGGTTAGGTGATGATCATCTGGTCAATTTCCAGGTGCTGGGTCAGTGAACATGTCCTGGGTTAGGTGATGATCACCTGGTCAGTTTCCAGGTACTGGGTCAGTGAACATGTCCTGGATTAGGTGATGATCGCCTGGTTAGATTCCAGGTGCTGGGTCAGTGAACATGGCCTGGATTAGGTGATGTTCACCTGGTCAGTTTCCAGGTACTGGGTCAGTGAACATGTCCTGGGTTAGGTGATGATCACCTGGTCAGTTTCCAGGTGCTGTGTCAGTGAACATGTCTTGGATTAGGTGATGATCACCTGGCCTGTTTCCAGGTGCTGTGTCAGTGAACATGTCCTGGGTTAGGTGATGATCACCTGGTCACTTTCCATGTGCTGTTTCAGTGAACATGTCCTGGGTTAGGTGATGATCACCTGGTCAGTTTCCAGGTACTGGGTCAGTGAACATGTCCTGGGTTAGGTGATGATCACCTGGTTAGTTTCCAGGTACTGGGTCAGTGAACATGCCCTGGGTTAGGTGATGATCACCTGGTCAGTTTCCAGGTGCTGGGTCAGTGAACATGTCCTGGGTTAGGTGATGATCACCTGGTTAGTTTCCAGGTGCTGTGTCAGTGAACATGTCCTGGGTTAGGTGATGATCACCTGGTCAGTTTCCAGGTGCTGGGTCAGTGAACATGTCCTGGGTTAGGTGATGATCGCCTGGTAAATTCCCAGGTGCTGGGTCAGTGAACATGTCCTGGATTAGGTGATGCTCACCTGGTCAGTTTCCAGGTGCTGTGTCAGTGAACATGTCTTGGATTAGGTGATGATCACCTGGTCTGTTTCCAGGTGCTGTGTCAGTGAACATGTCCTGGGTTAGGTGATGATCACCTGGTCAGTTTCCAGGTACTGGGTCAGTGAACATGTCCTGGGTTAGGTGATGATCACCTGGTCAGTTTCCAGGTGCTGTGTCAGTGAACATGTCCTGGATTAGGTGATGATCACCTGGTCTGTTTCCAGGTGCTGTGTCAGTGAACATGTCCTGGGTTAGGTGATGATCACCTGGTCAGTTTCCAGGTACTGGGTCAGTGAACATGTCCTGGGTTAGGTGATGATCACCTGGTCAGTTTCCAGGTGCTGTGTCAGTGAACATGTCCTGGGTTAGGTGATGATCACCTGGTCAGTTTCCAGGTGCTGTGTCAGTGAACATGTCCTGGGTTAGGTGATGATCACCTGGTCAGTTTCCAGGTACTGGGTCAGTGAACATGTCCTGGGTTAGGTGATGATCACCTGGTCAGTTTCCAGGTACTGGGTCAGTGAACATGTCCTGGGTTAGGTGATGATCACCTGGTCAGTTTCCAGGTGCTGTGTCAGTGAACATGTCCTGGGTTAGGTGATGATCACCTGGTCAGTTTCCAGGTACTGGGTCAGTGAACATGTCCTGGGTTAGGTGATGATCACCTGGTCAGTTTCCAGGTACTGTGTCAGTGAACATGTCCTGGGTTAGGTGATGATCACCTGGTCAGTTTCCAGGTGCTGTGTCAGTGAACATGTCCTGGGTTAGGTGATGATCACCTGGTCAGTTTCCAGGTGCTGGGTCAGTGAACATGTCCTGGGTTAGGTGATGATCACCTGGTTAGTTTCCAGGTGCTGGGTCAGTGAACATGTCCTGGGTTAGGTGATGATCACCTGGTCAGTTTCCAGGTGCTGGGTCAGTGAACATGTCCTGGGTTAGGTGATGATCACCTGGTTAGTTTCCAGGTGCTGTGTCAGTGAACATGTCCTGGGTTAGGTGATGATCACCTGGTCAGTTTCCAGGTGCTGGGTCAGTGAACATGTCCTGGGTTAGGTGATGCTCACCTGGTCAGTTTCCAGGTTCTGTGTCAGTGAACATGTCCTGGGTTAGGTGATGCTCACATGGTCAGTTTCCAGGTGCTGTGTCAGTGAACATGTCCTGTGTTAGGTGATGATCACTTGGTCAGTTTCCAGGTGCTGGGTCAGTGAACATGTCTTGGATTAGGCGAGGCACACCTGGTCAGTTTCCAGGTGCTGTGTCAGTGAACATGTCCTGGGTTAGGTGATGCTCACCTGGTCTGTTTCCAGGTACTGGGTCAGTGATCATGTCCTGTGTTAGGTGATGATCACTTGGTCAGTTTCCAGGTGCTGGGTCAGTGAACATGTCCTGGGTTAGGTGATGATCACCTGGTTAGTTTCCAGGTACTGGGTCAGTGATCATGTCCTGTGTTAGGTGATGATCACCTGGTTAGTTTCCAGGTACTGGGTCAGTGAACATGCCCTGGGTTAGGTGATGATCACCTGGTCAGTTTCCAGGTGCTGGGTCAGTGAACATGTCCTGGGTTAGGTGATGATCACCTGGTTAGTTTCCAGGTGCTGTGTCAGTGAACATGTCCTGGGTTAGGTGATGATCACCTGGTCAGTTTCCAGGTGCTGGGTCAGTGAACATGTCCTGGGTTAGGTGATGATCGCCTGGTAAATTCCCAGGTGCTGGGTCAGTGAACATGTCCTGGATTAGGTGATGCTCACCTGGTCAGTTACCAGGTGCTGGGTCAGTGAACATGTCCTGGGTTAGGTGATGATCACCTGGTCAGTTTCCAGGTACTGGGTCAGTGAACATGTCCTGGGTTAGGTGATGATCATCTGGTCAGTTTCCAGGTGCTGGGTCAGTGAACATGTCCTGGGTTAGGTGATGATCACCTGGTCAGTTTCCAGGTACTGGGTCAGTGAACATGTCCTGGATTAGGTGATGATCGCCTGGTTAGATTCCAGGTGCTGGGTCAGTGAACATGGCCTGGATTAGGTGATGTTCACCTGGTCAGTTTCCAGGTACTGGGTCAGTGAACATGTCCTGGGTTAGGTGATGATCACCTGGTCAGTTTCCAGGTGCTGGGTCAGTGAACATGGCCTGGATTAGGTGATGTTCACCTGGTCAGTTTCCAGGTGCTGGTTCAGTGAACATGTCCTGAGTTAGGTGATGATCACCTGGTCAGTTTCCAGGTGCTGGGTCAGTGAACATGTCCTGGATTAGGCGATGATCACCTGGTCAGTTTCCAGGTACTGGGTCAGTGAACATGTCCTGGGTTAGGTGATGATCACCTGGTTAGTTTCCAGGCACTGGGTCAGTGAACATGTCCTGGGTTAGGTGATGATCACCTGGTCAGTTTCCAGGTGCTGTGTCAGTGAACATGTCCTGGATTAGGCGATGATCACCTGGTCAGTTTCCAGGTGCTTGGTCAGTGAACATGTCCTGGGTTAGGTGATGATCACCTGGTCAGTTTCCAGGTGCTGGGTCAGTGAACATGTCCTGGGTTAGGTGATGATCACCTGGTTAGTTTCCAGGTGCTGGTTCAGTGAACATGTCCTGGGTTAGGTGATGATCACCTGGTTAGTTTCCAGGTGCTGGTTCAGTGAACATGTCCTGGGTTAGGTGATGATCACCTGGTTAGTTTCCAGGTGCTGGTTCAGTGAACATGTCCTGGGTTAGGTGATGATCACCTGGTCAGTTACCAGGTGCTGTGTCAGTGAAAATGTCCTGAATTAGGTGATGATCACCTGGTCAGTTTCCAGGTGCTGGGTCAGTGAACATGTCCTGGGTTAGGTGATGATCACCTGGTCAGTTTCCAGGTGCTGGGTCAGTGAACATGTCCTGGGTTAGGTGATGATCACCTGGTTAGTTTCCAGTTGCTGGTTCAGTGAACATTTCCTGGATTAGGTGATGATCACCTGGTCAGTTTCCAGGTACTGGGTCAGTGAACATGTCCTGGGTTGGGTGATGCTCACCTGGTCAGTTTCCAGGTGCTGTGTCAGTGAACATGTCCTGGGTTAGGTGATGATCACCTGGTTAGTTTCCAGATGCTGGTTCAGTGAACATGTCCTGGGTTAGGTGATGATCACCTGGTCAGTTTCCAGGTGCTGGGTCAGTGAACATGTCCTGGGTTAGGTGATGATCACCTGGTTAGTTTCCAGGTGCTGGTTCAGTGAACATGTCCTGGATTAGGTGATGATCACCTGGTTAGTTTCCAGGTGCTGTGTCAGTGAACATGTCCTGGATTAGGTGATGATCACCTGGTTAGTTTCCAGGTGCTGGTTCAGTGAACATGTCCTGGGTTAGGTGATGATCACCTGGTTAGTTTCCAGTTGCTGGTTCAGTGAACATGTCCTGGGTTAGGTGATGATCACCTGGTTAGTTTCCAGGTGCTGGTTCAGTGAACATGTCCTGGGTTAGGTGATGATCACCTGGTCAGTTTCCAGGTGCTGGGTCAGTGAACATGTCCTGGGTTAGGTGATGATCACCTGGTTAGTTTCCAGGTGCTGGTTCTAGTGAACATGTCCTGGATTAGGCGATGATCACCTGGTCAGTTTCCAGGTGCTGGGTCAGTGAACATGTCCTGGGTTAGGTGATGATCACCTGGTCAGTTTCCAGGTACTGGGTCAGTGAACATGTCCTGGGTTAGGTGATGATCACCTGGTCAGTTTCCAGGTACTGGGTCAGTGAACATGTCCTGGGTTAGGTGATGATGAACTGGTTAGTTTCCAGGTGCTGTGTCAGTGAACATGTCCTGGGTTAGGTGATGATCACCTGGTGAGTTTCCAGGTGCTGTGTCAGTGAGCATGTCCTGGGTTAGGTGATGATCACCTGGTCAGTTTCCAGGTGCTAGGTCAGTGAACATGTCCTGGATTTGGCGATGATCACCTGGTGAGTTTCCAGGTGCTGTGTCAGTGAACATGTCCTGGGTTAGGTGATGATCACCTGGTCAGTTTCCAGGTGCTGTGTCAGTGAACATGTCCTGGGTTAGGTGATGATCACCTGGTCAGTTTCCAGGTACTGGGTCAGTGAACATGTCCCGGATTAGGTGATGATCACCTGGACAGTTTCCAGGTACTGGGTCAGTGAACATGCCCTGGGTTAGGTGATGATCACCTGGTCAGTTTCCAGGTACTGGGTCAGTGAACATGTCCTGGGTTAGGTGATGATCACCTGGTCAGTTTCCAGGTGCTGTGTCAGTGAACATGTCCTGGGTTAGGTGATGATCACCTGGTCAGTTTCCAGGTACTGGGTCAGTGAACATGTCCTGGATTAGGTGATGATCACCTGGTCAGTTTCCAGGTGCTGGGTCAGTGAACATGTCCTGGGTTAGGCGATGATCACCTGGTCAGTTTCCAGGTGCTGGGTCAGTGAACATGTCCTGGGTTAGGCGATGATCACCTGGTCAGTTTCCAGGTACTGTGTCAGTGAACATGTCCTGGATTAGGTGATGATCACCTGGTCAGTTTCCAGGTGCTGGGTCAGTGAACATGTCCTGGGTTAGGTGATGATCACCTGGTCAGTTTCCAGGTACTGGGTCTTTGAACATGTCCTGGGTTAGGTGATGATCATCTGGTCAGTTTCCAGGTGCTGGGTCAGTGAACATGTCCCGGATTAGGTGATGATCACCTGGACAGTTTCCAGGTACTGGGTCAGTGAACATGCCCTGGGTTAGGTGATGATCACCTGGTCAGTTTCCAGGTACTGGGTCAGTGAACATGTCCTGGGTTAGGTGATGATCACCTGGTCAGTTTCCAGGTACTGGGTCAGTGAACATGCCCTGGGTTAGGTGATGATCACCTGGTCAGTTTCCAGGTGCTGGGTCAGTGAACATGTCCTGGATTAGGTGATGATCACCTGGTCAGTTTCCAGGTGCTGGGTCAGTGAACATGTCCCGGATTAGGTGATGATCACCTGGTCAGTTTCCAGGTGCTGGGTCAGTGAACATGTCCTGGATTAGGTGATGATCACCTGGTCAGTTTCCAGGTGCTGGGTCAGTGAACATGTCCCGGATTAGGTGATGATCACCTGGTCAGTTTCCAGGTGCTGGGTCAGTGAACATGTCCCGGATTAGGTGATGATCACCTGGTCAGTTTCCAGGTGCTGGGTCAGTGAACATGTCCTGGGTTAGGTGATGATCACCTGGTTAGTTTCCAGGTGCTCGGTCAGTGAACATGTCCTGGGTTAGGTGATGCCCACCTGGTTAGTTTCCAGGTGCTGTGTCAGTGAACATGTCCTGGGTTATGTGATGCTCACCTGGTCAGTTTCCAGGTGCTGGGTCAGTGAACATGTCCTGGATTAGGTGATGCTCACCTGGTCAGTTTCCAGGTACTGGGTCAGTGAACATGTCCTGGGTTAGGTGATGATCACCTGGTTAGTTTCCAGGTGCTGGGTCAGTGAACATGTCCTGGGTTAGGTGATGATCACCTGGTTAGTTTCCAGGTGCTGTGTCAGTGAACATGTCCTGGGTTAGGTGATGATCACCTGGTCAGTTTCCAGGTACTGGGTCAGTGAACATGTCCTGGGTTAGGTGATGATCACCTGGTCAGTTTCCAGGTGCTGGGTCAGTGAACATGTCCTGGGTTAGGTGATGCTCACCTGGTCAGTTTCCAGGTGCTGGGTCAGTGAACATGTCCTGGGTTAGGTGATGCTCACCTGGTCAGTTTCCAGGTACTGGGTCAGTGAACATGTCCTGGGTTAGGTGATGCTCACCTGGTCAGTTTCCAGTTGCTGGGTCAGTGAACATGTCCTGGGTTAGGTGATGATCACCTGGTCAGTTTCCAGGTGCTGGGTCAGTGAACATGTCCTGGATTAGGTGATGATCACCTGGTTAGTTTCCAGGTGCTGGGTCAGTGAACATGTCCTGGATTAGGTGATGATCACCTGGTTAGTTTCCAGGTGCTGTGTCAGTGAACATGTCCTGGGTGAGGTGATGATCACCTGGTTAGTTTCCAGGTGCTGTGTCAGTGAACATGTCCTGGGTTAGGTGATGATCACCTGGTCAGTTTCCAGGTGCTGGGTCAGTGAACATGTCCTGGGTTAGGTGATGATCACCTGGTCAGTTTCCAGGTGCTGGGTCAGTGAACATGTCCTGGGTTAGGTGATGTACACCTGGTTAGTTTCCAGGTACTGGGTCAGTGAACATGTCCTGGGTTAGGTGATGCTCACCTGGTCAGTTTCCAGGTACTGGGTCAGTGAACATGTGCTGGGTTAGGTGATGATCACCTGGTCAGTTTCCAGGTGCTGTGTCAGTGAACATGTCCCGGATTAGGCGATGATCACCTGGTCAGTTTCCAGGTACTGGGTCAGTGAACATGTCCTGGGTTAGGTGATGATCACCTGGTCAGTTTCCAGGTGCTAGGTCAGTGAACATGTCCTGGGTTAGGTGATGATCACCTGGTCAGTTTCCAGGTGCTGGGTCAGTGAACATGTCCTGGATTAGGTGATGATCACATGGTCAGTTTCCAGGTGCTGGGTCAGTGAACATGTCCTGGATTAGGTGATGATCACCTGGTCAGTTTCCAGGTACTGGGTCAGTGAACATGTCCTGGATTAGGCGATGATCACCTGGTCAGTTTCCAGGCACTGGGTCAGTGAACATGTCCTGGGTTAGGTGATGATCACCTGGTCAGTTTCCAGGTGCTGTGTCTGTGAACATATCCTGGATTAGGCGATGATCACCTGGTCAGTTTCCAGGTGCTGGGTCAGTGAACATGTCCTGGATTAGGCGATGATCACCTGGTTAGTTTCCAGGCACTGGGTCAGTGAACATGTCCTGGATTAGGCGATGATCACCTGGTCAGTTTCCAGGTGCTGGGTCAATGAACATGTCCTGGGTTAGGTGATGATCACCTGGTTAGTTTCCAGGTGCTGGTTCAGTGAACATGTCCTGGGTTAGGTGATGATCACCTGGTTAGTTTCCAGGTGCTGGTTCAGTGAACATGTCCTGGGTTAGGTGATGTACACCTGGTCAATTTCCAGGTGCTGGGTCAGTGATCATGTCCTGGGTTAGGTGATGATCACCTGGTCTGTTTCCAGGTGCTGGCTCAGTGAACATGTCCTGGGTTGGGTGATGATCACCTGGTCAGTTTCCAGGTGCTAGGTCAGTGAACATGTCCTGGATTAGGTGATGTACACCTGGTCAGTTTCCAGGTGCTGGGTCAGTGAACATGTCCTGGGTTAGGTGATGATCACCTGGTCAGTTTCCAGGTACTGGCTCAGTGAACATCTCCTGGGTTAGGTGATGCTCACCTGGTCAGTTTCCAGTTGCTGTGTCAGTGAACATGTCCTGAATTAGGTGATGATCACCTGGTCAGTTTCCAGGTGCTGGGTCAGTGAACATGTCCTGGGTTAGGTGATGATCACCTGGTTAGTTTCCAGGTGCTGGTTCAGTGAACATGTCCTGGGTTAGGTGATGTACACCTGGTCAATTTCCAGGTGCTGGGTCAGTGATCATGTCCTGGGTTAGGTGATGATCACCTGGTTAGTTTCCAGGTGCTGGTTCAGTGAACATGTCCTGGGTTAGGTGATGATCACCTGGTTAGTTTCCAGGTGCTGGTTCAGTGAACATGTCCTGGGTTAGGTGATGCTCACCTGGTCAGTTTCCAGGTACTGGGTCAGTGAACATGTCCTGGGTTAGGTGATGATCACCTGGTCTGTTTCCAGGTACTGGGTCAGTGAACATGTACTGGATTAGGTGATGATCACCTGGTCAGTTTCCAGGTGCTGGCTCAGTGAACATGTCCTGGGTTGGGTGATGATCACCTGGTCAGTTTCCAGGTGCTAGGTCAGTGAACATGTCCTGGATTAGGTGATGTACACCTGGTCAGTTTCCAGGTGCTGGGTCAGTGAACATGTCCTGGGTTAGGTGATGATCACCTGGTCAGTTTCCAGGTACTGGCTCAGTGAACATGTCCTGGGTTAGGTGATGCTCACCTGGTCAGTTTCCAGTTGCTGTGTCAGTGAACATGTCCTGGATTAGGCGATGATCACCTGGTCAGTTTCCAGGTACTGGGTCAGTGAACATGTCCTGGATTAGGTGATGATCACCTGGTCAGTTTCCAGGTGCTGGGTCAGTGAACATGTCCTGGGTTAGGTGATGATCACCTGGTCAGTTTCCAGGTGCTGTGTCAGTGAACATGTCCTGGATTAGGCGATGATCACCTGGTTAGTTTCCAGGTGCTGGGTCAGTGAACATGTCCTGGATTAGGTGATGATCACCTGGTTAGTTTCCAGGTGCGAGGTCAGTGAACATGTCCTGGGTTAGGTGATGTACACCTGGTTAGTTTCCAGGTGCTGGGTCAGTGAACATGTGCTGGGTTAGGTGATGTACACCTGGTTAGTTTCCAGGTGCTGGGTCAGTGAACATGTCCTGGGTTATGTGATGATCACCTGGTTAGTTTCCAGGTGCTGGGTCAGTGAACATGTCCTGGGTTAGGTGATGATCACCTGGTTAGTTTCCAGGTGCTGTGTCAGTGAACATGTCCTGGATTAGGTGATGCTCACCTGGTCAGTTTCCAGGTGCTGTGTCAGTGAACATGTCCTGGATTAGGCGATGATCTCCTGGTCAGTTTCCAGGTGCTGGGTCAGTGAACATGTCCTGGATTAGGTGATGATCACCTGGTTAGTTTCCAGGTGTGAGGTCAGTGAACATGTCCTGGGTTAGGTGATGATCACCTGGTTAGTTTCCAGGTGCTGGTTCAGTGAACATGTCCTGGGTTAGGTGATGATCACCTGGTCAGTTTCCAGGTACTGGGTCAGTGAACATGTCCTGGGTTAGATGATGATCACCTGGTCAGTTTCCAGGTGCTAGGTCAGTGAACATGGCCTGGATTAGGAGATGTTCACCTGGTCAGTTTCCAGGTGCTGTGTCAGTGAACATGTGCTGGGTTAGGTGATGATCACCTGGTTAGTTTCCAGGTGCTGGGTCAGTGAACATGTCCTGGGTTAGGTGATGTACACCTGGTCAGTTTCCAGGTGCTGGTTCAGTGAACATGTCCTGGATTAGGCGATGATCACCTGGTCAGTTTCCAGGTACTGGGTCAGTGAACATGTCCTGGATTAGGCGATGATCACCTGGTCAGTTTCCAGGCACTGGGTCAGTGAACATATCCTGGATTAGGCGATGATCACCTGGTCAGTTTCCAGGTGCTGGGTCAGTGAACATGTCCTGGATTAGGCGATGATCACCTGGTTAGTTTCGAGGCACTGGGTCAGTGAACATGTCCTGGATTAGGCGATGATCACCTGGTCACTTACCAGGTGCTGTGTCAGTGAACATGTCCTGAATTAGGTGATGATCACCTGGTCAGTTTCCAGGTGCTGGGACAGTGAACATGTCCTGGGTTAGGTGATGATCACCTGGTTAGTTTCCAGGTGCTGGTTCAGTGAACATGTCCTGGATGAGGTGATGTACACCTGGTCAATTTCCAGGTGCTGGGTCAGTGAACATGTCCTGGGTTAGGTGATGATCACCTGGTTAGTTTCCAGGTGCTGGTTCAGTGAACATGTCCTGGGTTAGGTGATGTACACCTGGTCAATTTCCAGGTGCTGGGTCAGTGAACATGTCCTGGATTAGGTGATGATCACCTGGTCAGTTTCCAGGTGCTGGGTCAGTGAACATGTCCTGGGTTAGGTGATGATCACCTGGTTAGTTTCCAGGTGCTGGTTCAGTGAACATGTCCTGGGATAGGTGATGATCACCTGGTTAGTTTCCAGGTGCTGGTTCAGTGAACATGTCCTGGGTTAGGTGATGCTCACCTGGTCAGTTTCCAGGTACTGGGTCAGTGAACATGTCCTGGGTTAGGTGATGATCACCTGGTCTGTTTCCAGGTACTGGGTCAGTGAACATGTACTGGATTAGGTGATGATCACCTGGTCAGTTTCCAGGTGCTGGCTCAGTGAACATGTCCTGGGTTGGGTGATGATCACCTGGTCAGTTTCCAGGTGCTAGGTCAGTGAACATGTCCTGGATTAGGTGATGTACACCTGGTCAGTTTCCAGGTGCTGGGTCAGTGAACATGTCCTGGGTTAGGTGATGATCACCTGGTCAGTTTCCAGGTACTGGCTCAGTGAACATGTCCTGGGTTAGGTGATGCTCACCTGGTCAGTTTCCAGTTGCTGTGTCAGTGAACATGTCCTGGATTAGGCGATGATCACCTGGTCAGTTTCCAGGTACTGGGTCAGTGAACATGTCCTGGATTAGGTGATGATCACCTGGTCAGTTTCCAGGTGCTGGGTCAGTGAACATGTCCTGGGTTAGGTGATGATCACCTGGTCAGTTTCCAGGTGCTGTGTCAGTGAACATGTCCTGGATTAGGCGATGATCACCTGGTTAGTTTCCAGGTGCTGGGTCAGTGAACATGTCCTGGATTAGGTGATGATCACCTGGTTAGTTTCCAGGTGCGAGGTCAGTGAACATGTCCTGGGTTAGGTGATGTACACCTGGTTAGTTTCCAGGTGCTGGGTCAGTGAACATGTGCTGGGTTTGGTGATGTACACCTGGTTAGTTTCCAGGTGCTGGGTCAGTGAACATGTCCTGGGTTATGTGATGATCACCTGGTTAGTTTCCAGGTGCTGGGTCAGTGAACATGTCCTGGGTTAGGTGATGATCACCTGGTTAGTTTCCAGGTGCTGTGTCAGTGAACATGTCCTGGATTAGGTGATGCTCACCTGGTCAGTTTCCAGGTGCTGTGTCAGTGAACATGTCCTGGATTAGGCGATGATCTCCTGGTCAGTTTCCAGGTGCTGGGTCAGTGAACATGTCCTGGATTAGGTGATGATCACCTGGTTAGTTTCCAGGTGTGAGGTCAGTGAACATGTCCTGGGTTAGGTGATGATCACCTGGTTAGTTTCCAGGTGCTGGTTCAGTGAACATGTCCTGGGTTAGGTGATGATCACCTGGTCAGTTTCCAGGTACTGGGTCAGTGAACATGTCCTGGGTTAGATGATGATCACCTGGTCAGTTTCCAGGTGCTAGGTCAGTGAACATGGCCTGGATTAGGAGATGTTCACCTGGTCAGTTTCCAGGTGCTGTGTCAGTGAACATGTACTGGATTAGGTGATGATCACCTGGTCAGTTTCCAGGTGCTGGGTCAGTGAAAATGTCCTGGATTAGGTGATGATCACCTGGGCAGTTTCCAGGTGCTAGGTCAGTGAACATGTCCTGGATTAGGTGATGATCACCTGGTCAGTTTCCAGGTGCTGTGTCAGTGAACATGTCCTGGGTTGGGTGATGATCACCTGGGCAGTTTCCAGGTGCTAGGTCAGTGAACATGTCCTGGATTAGGTGATGTGCACCTGGTCAGTTTCCAGGTGCTGGGTCAGTGAACATGTCCTGGATTAGGCGATGATCACCTGGGCAGTTTCCAGGTGCTAGGTCAGTGAACATGTCCTGGATTAGGTGATGATCACCTGGTCAGTTTCCAGGTGCTGTGTCAGTGAACATGTCCTGGGTTGGGTGATGATCACCTGGGCAGTTTCCAGGTGCTAGGTCAGTGAACATGTCCTGGATTAGGTGATGTGCACCTGGTCAGTTTCCAGGTGCTGGGTCAGTGAACATGTCCTGGATTAGGCGATGATCACCTGGTCAGTTTCCAGGTACTGGGTCAGTGAACATGTCCTGGGTTAGGTGATGATCACCTGGTCAGTTTCCAGGTGCTGTGTCAGTGAACATGTCCTGGATTAGGCGATGATCACCTGGTTAGTTTCCAGGTGCTGGGTCAGTGAACATGTCCTGGATTAGGTGATGATCACCTGGTTAGTTTCCAGGTGCGAGGTCAGTGAACATGTCCTGGGTTAGGTGATGTACACCTGGTTAGTTTCCAGGTGCTGGGTCAGTGAACATGTGCTGGGTTAGGTGATGTACGACCTGGTTAGTTTCCAGGTGCTGGGTCAGTGAACATGTCCTGGGTTATGTGATGATCACCTGGTTAATTTCCAGGTGCTGGGTCAGTGAACATGTCCTGGGTTAGGTGATGATCACCTGGTCAGTTTCGAGGTACTGTGTCAGTGAACATGTCCTGGGTTCGGTGATGATCACCTGGTCAGTTTCCAGGTGCTGGTTCAGTGAACATGTCCTGGGTTAGGTGATGATCACCTGGTTAGTTTCCAGGTGCGAGGTCAGTGAACATGTCCTGGGTTAGGTGATGATCACCTGGTCAGTTTCCAGGTGCTGGGTCAGTGAACATGTCCTGGGTTAGGTGATGATCACCTGGTCAGTTTCCAGGTGCTGTGTCAGTGAGCATTTCCTGGGTTAGGTGATGATCACCTGGTTAGTTTCCAGGTGCTAGGTCAGTGAACATGTCCTGGATTAGGTGATGTACACCTGGTCAGTTTCCAGGTGCTGTGTCAGTGAGCATGTCCTGGGTTAGGCGATGATCACCTGGTTAGTTTCCAGGTGCTGGGTCAGTGAACATGTCCTTGATTAGGTGATGATCACCTGGTTAGTTTCCAGGTATGAGGTCAGTGAACATGTCCTGGGTTAGGTGATGATCACCTGGTTAGTTTCCAGGTTCTGGGTCAGTGAACATGTCCAGGATTATGTGATGATCACCTGGTTAGTTTCCAGGTGCTGGGTCAGTGAACATGTCCTGGGTTAGGTGATGTACACCTGGTTAGTTTCCAGGTGCTGGGTCAGTGAACATGTCCTGGGTTAGGTGGTGTACATCTGGTTAGTTTCCAGGTGCTGGGTCAGTGAACATGTCCTGGGTTATGTGATGATCACCTGGTTAGTTTCCAGGTGCTGGGTCAGTGAACATGTCCTGGGTTAGGTGATGATCACCTGGTCAGTTTCCAGGTGCTGTGTCAGTGAGCATGTCCTGGGTTAGGTGATGATCACCTGGTTAGTTTCCAGGTGCTAAGTCAGTGAACATGTCCTGGGTTAGGTGATGATCACCTGGTTAGTTTCCAGGTGCTGGTTCAGTGAACATGTCCTGGGTTAGGTGATGATCACCTGGTCAGTTTCCAGGTACTGGGTCAGTGAACATGTCCTGGGTTAGATGATGATCACCTGGTCAGTTTCCAGGTGCTAGGTCAGTGAACATGGCCTGGATTAGGAGATGTTCACCTGGTCAGTTTCCAGGTGCTGGTTCATTGAACATGTCCTGGATTAGGCGATGATCACCTGGTCAGTTTCCAGGTGCTGGGTCAGTGAACATGTCCTGGGTTAGGTGATGATCACCTGGTTAGTTTCCAGGTACTGGGTCAGTGAACATGTCCTGGATTAGGTGATGATCACCTGGTCAGTTTCCAGGTGCTGGGTCAGTGAACATGTCCTGGATTAGGTGATGATCACCTGGTTAGTTTCCAGGTACTGGGTCAGTGAACATGTCCTGGACTAGGCGATGATCACCTGGTCAGTTTCCAGGTGATGTGTCAGTGAACATGTCCTGGGTTAGGTGATGATCACCTGGTCAGTTTCCAGGTGATGTGTCAGTGAACATGTCCTGGGTTAGGTGATGATCAACTGGTCAGTTTCCAGGTGCTGGGTCAGTGAACATGTCCTGGATTAGGCGATGATCACCTGGTCAGTTTCCAGGCACTGGGTCAGTGAACATGTCCTGGATTAGGCGATGATCACCTGGTTAGTTTCCAGGTACTGTGTCAGTGAACATGTCCTGGATTAGGCGATGATCACCTGGTCAGTTTCCAGATACTGTGTCAGTGAACATGTCCTGAATTAGGTGATGATCACCTGGTCAGTTTCCAGGTGCTGGATCAGTGAACATGTCCTGGGTTAGGCGATGATCACCTGGTCAGTTTCCAGGTACTGTGTCAGTGAACATGTCCTGGGTTAGGTGATGCTCACCTGGTCAGTTTCCAGGTACTGGGTCAGTGAACATGTCCTGGATTAGGCGATGATCACCTGGTCAGTTTCCAGGTGCTGGGTCAGTGAACATGTCCTGTGTTAGGTGATGATCACCTGGTCAGTTTCCAGGTGCTGGGTCAGTGAACATGGCCTGGATTAGGTGATGATCACCTGGTCAGTTTCCAGGTGCTGTGTCAGTGAACATGTCCTGGGTTAGGTGATGATCACCTGGTCAGTTTCCAGGCACTGGGTCAGTGAACATGTCCTGGATTAGGTGATGATCACCTGGTTAGTTTCCAGGTGCTGGGTCAGTGAACATGTCCTGGGTTAGGTGATGATCACCTGGTTAGTTTCCAGGTACTGGGTCAGTGAACATGTCCTGGGTTAGGTGATGATCACCTGGTCAGTTTCCAGGAACTGGGTCAGTGAACATGTCCTGGATTAGGTGATGATCACCTGGTTAGTTTCCAGGTGCTGGGTCAGTGAACATGTCCTGGATTAGGTGATGTTCACCTGGTCAGTTTCCAGGTGCTGTGTCAGTGAACATGTCCTGGATTAGGTGATGATCACCTGGTCAGTTTCCAGGTGCTGTGTCAGTGAACATGTCCTGGGTTAGGCGATGATCACCTGGTTACTTTCCAGGTGCTGGTTCAGTGAACATGTCCTGAATTAGGTGATGATTACCTGGTCAGTTTCCAGGTGCTAGGTCAGTGAACATGTCCTGGATTAGTTGATGATCACCTGGTCAGTTTCCAGGTATTGGGTCAGTGAACATGTCCTGGATTAGGCGATGATCACCTGGTCAGTTTCCAGGCACTGGGTCAGTGAACATGTCCTGGGTTAGGTGATGATCACCTGGTCAGTTTCCAGGTGCTGGTTCAGTGAACATGTCCTGGATTAGGTGATGATCACCTGGTCAGTTTCCAGGTATTGGGTCAGTGAACATGTCCTGGATTAGGTGATGATCACCTGGTTAGTTTCCAGGTGCTGGGTCAGTGAACATGTCCTGGGTTAGGTGATGATCACCTGGTTAGTTTCCAGGTACTGGGTCAGTGAACATGTCCTGGATTAGGCGATGATCACCTGGTTAGTTTCCAGGTACTGGGTCAATGAACATGTCCTGGATTAGGCGATGATCACCTGGTCAGTTACCAGGTGCTGTGTCAGTGAACATGTCCTGGGTTAGGTGATGATCACCTGGTCAGTTTCCAGGTACTGGGTCAGTGAACATGTCCTGGGTTAGGTGATGATCACCTGGTCAGTTTCCAGGTGCTGGGTCAATGAACATGTCCTGGATTAGGCGATGATCACCTGGTCAATTTCCAGGTGCTGGGTCAGTGAACATGTCCTGGATTAGGCGATGATCACCTGGTCAGTTTCCAGGTGCTGGGTCAGTGAACATGTCCTGAATTAGGCGATGATCACCTGGTCAGTTTCCAGGTGCTGTGTCAGTGAACATGTCCTGGGTTAGGTGATGATCACCTGGTCAGTTTCCAGGTGCTGGGTCAGTGAACATGTCCTGGGTTAGGTGATGATCACCTGGTTAGTTTCCAGGTACTAGGTCAGTGAACATGTCCTGGATTAGGCGATGATCACCTGGTTAGTTTCCAGGTGCTGGGTCAGTGAACATGTCCTGGATTAGGCGATGATCACCTGGTCAGTTTCCAGGTGCTGGGTCAGTGAACATGTCCTGGATTAGGTGATGATCACCTGGTCAGTTTCCAGGTGCTGGGTCAGTGAACATGTCCTGGGTTAGGCGATGATCACCTGGTCAGTTTCCAGGTACTGGGTCAGTGAACATGTCCTGGATTAGGCGATGATCACCTGGTCAGTTTCCAGGTACTGGGTCAGTGAACATGTCCTGGATTAGGCGATGATCACCTGGTCAGTTTCCAGGTACTGGGTCAGTCAACATGTCCTGGGTTAGGTGATGATCACCTGGTTAGTTTCCAGGTACTGGTTCAGTGAACATTTCCTGGATTAGGCGATGATCACCTGGTTAGTTTCCAGGTGCTGGATCAGTGAACATGTCCTGGGTTAGGTGATGATGAACTGGTCAGTTTCAAGGTGCTGAGTCAGTGAACATGTCCTGGGTTAGGTGATGATCACCTGGTTAGTTTCCAGGTACTAGGTCAGTGAACATGTCCTGGATTAGGCGATGATCACCTGGTTAGTTTCCAGGTGCTGGGTCAGTGAACATGTCCTGGATTAGGCGATGATCACCTGGTTAGTTTCCAGGTACTGTGTCAGTGAACATGTCCTGGGTTAGGTGATGATCACCTGGTTAGTTTCCAGGTGCTGGGTCAGTGAACATGTCCTGGATTAGGCGATGATCACCTGGTTAGTTTCCAGGTACTGGGTCAGTGAACATGTCCTGGATTAGGCGATGATCACCTGGTCAGTTTCCAGTTGCTGGGTCAGTGAACATGTCCTGAATTAGGTGATGATCACCTGGTCAGTTTCCAGGTACTGGGTCAGTGAACATGTCCTGGGTTAGGTGATGATCACCTGGTCAGTTTCCAGGTACTGGGTCAGTGAACATGTCCTGGATTAGGCGATGATCACCTGGTTAGTTTCCAGGTACTGGTTCAGTGAACATCTCCTGGATTAGGCGATGATCACCTGGTTAGTTTCCAGGTGCTGGGTCAGTGAACATGTCCTGGATTAGGCGATGATCACCTGGTTAGTTTCCAGGTACTGGTTCAGTGAACATCTCCTGGATTAGGCGATGATCACCTGGTTAGTTTCCAGGTGCTGGATCAGTGAACATGTCCTGGGTTAGGTGATGATGAACTGGTCAGTTTCCAGGTGCTGAGTCAGTGAACATGTCCTGGGTTAGGTGATGATCACCTGGTCAGTTTCCAGGTGCTGGGTCAGTGAACATGTCCTGGGTTAGGTGATGATCACCTGGTCAGTTTCCAGGTGCTGTGTCAGTGAACATGTCCTGGATTAGGTGATGCTCACCTGGTCAGTTTCCAGGTGCTGTGTCAGTGAACATGTCCTGGGTTAGGTGATGATCACCTGGTCAGTTTCCAGGTGCTGTGTCAGTGTACATGCCCTGGGTTAGGTGATGATCACCTGGTCAGTTTCCAGGTGCTGTGTCAGTGAACATGTCCTGGATTAGGTGATGCTCACCTGGTCAGTTTCCAGGTGCTGGTTCAGTGAACATGTCCTGGATTAGGTGATGATCACCTGGTCAGTTTCCAGGTGCTGTGTCAGTGAACATGTCCTGGATTAGGCGATGATCACCTGGTCAGTTTCCAGGTGCTGTGTCAGTGAACATGTCCTGGATTAGGTGATGCTCACCTGGTCAGTTGCCAGCTGCTGGTTCAGTGAACATGTCCTGGGTTAGGTGATGATCACCTGGTTAGTTTCCAGGTGCTGGTTCAGTGAACATGTCCTGGGTTAGGTTTTGTACACCTGGTTAGTTTCCAGGTGCTGGTTCAGTGAACATGTCCTGGGTTAGGTGATGATCACCTGGTTAGTTTCCAGGTGCTGGGTCAGTGAACATGTCCTGGGTTAGGTGATGATCACCTGGTCAGTTTCCAGGTGCTGGTTCAGTGAACATGTCCTGGGTTAGGTGATGATCACCTGGTTAGTTTCCAGGTGCTGGTTCAGTGAACATGTCCTGGGTTAGGTGATGATCACCTGGTCAGTTTCCAGGTGCTGGGTCAGTGAACATGTCCTGGGTTAGGTGATGATCACCTGGTTAGTTTCCAGGTACTGGTTCAGTGAACATGTCCTGGATTAGGCGATGATCACCTGGTCAGTTTCCAGGTGCTGGTTCAGTGAACATCTCCTGGATTAGGCGATGATCACCTGGTCAGTTTCCAGGTGCTGGGTCAGTGAACATGTCCTGGGTTAGGTGATGATCACCTGGTCAGTTTCCAGGCGCTGGTTCAGTGAACATCTCCTGGATTATGTGATGATCACCTGGTCAGTTTCCAGGTGCTGGGTCAGTGAACATGTCCTGGGTTAGGTGATGATGAACTGGTTAGTTTCCAGGTGCTGTGTCAGTGAACATGTCCTGGGATAGGTGATGATCACCTGGTTAGTTTCCAGGTACTGGTTCAGTGAACATGTCCTGGATTAGGCGATGATCACCTGGTCAGTTTCCAGGTGCTGGTTCAGTGAACATCTCCTGGATTAGGCGATGATCACCTGGTCAGTTTCCAGGTGCTGGGTCAGTGAACATGTCCTGGGTTAGGTGATGATGAACTGGTTAGTTTCCAGGTGCTGTGTCAGTGAACATGTCCTGGGTTAGGTGATGTTCACCTGGTCAGTTTCCAGGTACTGGGTCAGTGAACATGTCCTGGATTAGGCGATGATCACCTGGTCAGTTTCCAGGTGCTGGGTCAGTGAACATGTCCTGGATTAGGTGATGATCACCTGGTCAGTTTCCAGGTGCTGGTTCAGTGAACATGTCCTGGGTTAGGTGATGATCACCTGGTCAGTTTCCAGGTACTGGGTCAGTGAACATGTCCTGGATTAGGTGATGATCACCTGGTTAGTTTCCAGGTACTGGGTCAGTGAACATGTCCTGGATTAGGCGATGATCACCTGGTGAGTTTCCAGGTGCTGTGTCAGTGAACATGTCCTGGATTAGGTGATGATCACCTGGTCAGTTTCCAGGTGCTGGGTCAGTGAACATGTCCTGGGTTAGGTGATGATCACCTGGTCAGTTTCCAGGTGCTGTGTCAGTGAGCATGTCCTGGGTTAGGTGATGATCACCTGGTCAGTTTCCAGGTGCTGTGTCAGTGAACATGTCCTGGGTTAGGTGATGATCACCTGGTCAGTTTCCAGGTGCTGGGTCAGTGAACATGTCCTGGGTTAGGCGATGATCACCTGGTCAGTTTCCAGGTGCTGTGTCAGTGAACATGTCCTGGGTTAGGTGATGATCACCTGGTCAGTTTCCAGGTGCTGTGTCAGTGAGCATGTCCTGGGTTAGGTGATGATCACCTGGTCAGTTTCCAGGTGCTGTGTCAGTGAACATGTCCTGGGTTAGGTGATGATCACCTGGTCAGTTTCCAGGTGCTGGGTCAGTGAACATGTCCTGGGTTAGGCGATGATCACCTGGTCAGTTTCCAGGTGCTGTGTCAGTGAACATGTCCTGGATTAGGCGATGATCACCTGGTCAGTTTCCAGGTGCTGGTTCAGTGAACATGTCCTGGGTTAGGTGATGCTCACCTGGTCAGTTTCCAGCTACTGGGTCAGTGAACATGTCCTGGATTAGGTGATGATCACCTGGTTAGTTTCCAGGTGCTGGGTCAGTGAACATGTCCTGGATTAGGTGATGATCACCTGGTTAGTTTCCAGGTGCTGGGTCAGTGAACATGTCCTGGGTTAGGTGATGATCACCTGGTTAGTTTCCAGGTGCTGGGTCAGTGAACATGTCCTGGGTTAGGTGATGATCACCTGGTCAGTTTCCAGGTACTGTGTCAGTGAACATGTCCTGGGTTAGGTGATGAACACCTGGTCAGTTTCCAGTTACTGGGTCAGTGAACATGTCCTGGGTTAGGTGATGATCACCTGGTCAGTTTCCTGTTACTGGGTCAGTGAACATGTCCTGGGTTAGGGGATGATCACCTGGTCAGTTTCCAGGTGCTGGGTCAGTGAACATGTCCTGGATTAGGCGATGATCACCTGGTTAGTTTCCAGGTACTGGGTCAGTGAACATGTCCTGGATTAGGTGATGCTCACCTGTTCAGTTTCCAGGTGCTGGGTCAGTGAACATGTCCTGGATTAGGTGATGATCACCTGGTCAGTTTCCAGGTGCTGGGTCAGTGAACATGTCCTGGATTAGGTGATGATCACCTGGTTAGTTTCCAGGTGCTGGGTCAGTGAACATGTCCTGGATTAGGTGATGATCACCTGGTCAGTTTCCTGTTACTGGGTCAGTGAACATGTCCTGGGTTAGGTGATGATCACCTGGTCAGTTTCCAGGTACTGGGTCAGTGAACATGTCCTGGGTTAGGTGATGATCACCTGGTTAGTTTCCAGGTGCTGGTTCAGTGAACATGTCCTGGATTAGGCGATGATCACCTGGTCAGTTTCCAGGTGCTGTGTCAGTGAACATGTCCTGTGTTAGGTGATGATCACCTGGTCAGTTTCCAGGTACTGGGTCAGTGAACATGTCCTGGGTTAGGTGATGATGAACTGGTTAGATTCCAGGTGCTGTGTCAGTGAACATGTCCTGGGTAAGGTGATGATCACCTGGTCAGTTTCCAGGTGCTGGGTCAGTGAACATGTCCTGGGTTAGGTGATGATCACCTGGTGAGTTTCCAGGTGCTGTGTCAGTGAGCATGTCCTGGGTTAGGTGATGATCACCTGGTCAGTTTCCAGGTGCTGTGTCAGTGAACATGTCCTGGATTAGGTGATGATCACCTGGTCAGTTTCCAGATGCTGGGTCAGTGAACATGTCCTGGGTTAGGTGATGATCACCTGGTCAGTTTCCAGGTGCTGGTTCAGTGAACATGTCCCGGATTAGGCGATGATCACCTGGTCAGTTTCCAGGTGCTGTGTCAGTGAACATGTCCTGGATTAGGCGATGATCACCTGGTCAGTTTCCAGGTGCTGTGTCAGTGAACATGTCCTGGGTTAGGTGATGATCACCTGGTCAGTTTCCAGGTGCTGGGTCAGTGAACATGTCCTGGGTTAGGCAATGATCACCTGGTCAGTTTCCAGGTGCTGTGTCAGTGAACATGTCCTGGATTAGGCGATGATCACCTGGTCAGTTTCCAGGTGCTGGTTCAGTGAACATGTCCTGGGTTAGGTGATGCTCACCTGGTCAGTTTCCAGCTACTGGGTCAGTGAACATGTCCTGGATTAGGTGATGATCACCTGGTTAGTTTCCAGGTGCTGGGTCAGTGAACATGTCCTGGATTAGGTGATGATCACCTGGTTAGTTTCCAGGTGCTGGGTCAGTGAACATGTCCTGGGTTAGGTGATGATCACCTGGTTAGTTTCCAGGTGCTGGGTCAGTGAACATGTCCTGGGTTAGGTGATGATCACCTGGTCAGTTTCCAGGTACTGTGTCAGTGAACATGTCCTGGGTTAGGTGATGAACACCTGGTCAGTTTCCAGTTACTGGGTCAGTGAACATGTCCTGGGTTAGGTGATGATCACCTGGTCAGTTTCCTGTTACTGGGTCAGTGAACATGTCCTGGGTTAGGGGATGATCACCTGGTCAGTTTCCAGGTGCTGGGTCAGTGAACATGTCCTGGATTAGGCGATGATCACCTGGTTAGTTTCCAGGTACTGGGTCAGTGAACATGTCCTGGATTAGGTGATGCTCACCTGTTCAGTTTCCAGGTGCTGGGTCAGTGAACATGTCCTGGATTAGGTGATGATCACCTGGTCAGTTTCCAGGTGCTGGGTCAGTGAACATGTCCTGGATTAGGTGATGATCACCTGGTTAGTTTCCAGGTGCTGGGTCAGTGAACATGTCCTGGATTAGGTGATGATCACCTGGTCAGTTTCCTGTTACTGGGTCAGTGAACATGTCCTGGGTTAGGTGATGATCACCTGGTCAGTTTCCAGGTACTGGGTCAGTGAACATGTCCTGGGTTAGGTGATGATCACCTGGTTAGTTTCCAGGTGCTGGTTCAGTGAACATGTCCTGGATTAGGCGATGATCACCTGGTCAGTTTCCAGGTGCTGTGTCAGTGAACATGTCCTGTGTTAGGTGATGATCACCTGGTCAGTTTCCAGGTACTGGGTCAGTGAACATGTCCTGGGTTAGGTGATGATCACCTGGTTAGTTTCCAGGTACTGGGTCAGTGAACATGTCCTGGGTTAGGTGATGATCACCTGGTGAGTTTCCAGGTGCTGTGTCAGTGAGCATGTCCTGGGTTAGGTGATGATCACCTGGTCAGTTTCCAGGTGCTGTGTCAGTGAACATGTCCTGGATTAGGTGATGATCACCTGGTCAGTTTCCAGGTGCTGGGTCAGTGAACATGTCCTGGGTTAGGTGATGATCACCTGGTCAGTTTCCAGGTGCTGGTTCAGTGAACATGTCCCGGATTAGGCGATGATCACCTGGTCAGTTTCCAGGTGCTGTGTCAGTGAACATGTCCTGGATTAGGCGATGATCACCTGGTCAGTTTCCAGGTGCTGGTTCAGTGAACATGTCCCGGATTAGGCGATGATCACCTGGTCAGTTTCCAGGTACTGGGTCAGTGAACATGTCCTGGGTTAGGTGATGATCACCTGGTCAGTTTCCAGGTGCTGTGTCAGTGAACATGTCCTGGATTAGGCGATGATCACCTGGTCAGTTTCCAGGTGCTGGGTCAGTGACATGTCCTGGATTAGGTGATGATCACCTGGTTAGTTTCCAGGTGCTGGGTCAGTGAACATGTCCTGGATTAGGTGATGATCACCTGGTTAGTTTCCAGGTGCTGGGTCAGTGAACATGTCCTGGGTTAGGTGATGATCACCTGGTTAGTTTCCAGGTGCTGGGTCAGTGAACATGTCCTGGGTTAGGTGATGATCACCTGGTCAGTTTCCAGGTGCTAGGTCAGTGAACATGTCCTGGGTTAGGTGATGATCACCTGGTCAGTTTCCAGGTACTGGGTCAGTGAACATGTCCTGGGTTAGGTGATGATCACCTGGTCAGTTTCCAGGTGCTGGGTCAGTGAACATGTCCTGGGTTAGGTGATGATCACCTGGTCAGTTTCCAGGTACTGGGTCAGTGAACATGTCCTGGGTTAGGTGATGATCACCTGGTTAGTTTCCAGGTACTGGGTCAGTGAACATGTCCTGGATTAGGTGATGCACACCTGGTCAGTTTCCAGGTGCTGGGTCAGTGAACATGTCCTGGGTTATGTGATGCTCACCTGGTCAGTTTCCAGGTGCTGGGTCAGTGAACATGTCCTGGACTATGTGATGCTCACCTGGTCAGTTTCCAGGTGCTGGGTCAGTGAACATGTCCTGGATTAGGCGATGATCACCTGGTCAGTTTCCAGGTACTGGGTCAGTGAACATGTCCTGGACTATGTGATGCTCACCTGGTCAGTTTCCAGGTGCTGGGTCAGTGAACATGTCCTGGATTAGGCGATGAAAACCTGGTCAGTTTCCAGGTACTGGGTCAGTGAACATGTCCTGGGTTAGCTGATGATCACCTGGTTAGATTCCAGGTGCTGGGTCAGTGAACATGTCCTGGGTTAGGTGATGATCACCTGGTCAGTTTCCAGGTGCTAGGTCAGTGAACATGTCCTGGGTTAGGTGATGATCACCTGGTCAGTTTCCAGGTACTGGTTCAGTGAACATGTCCTGGATTAGGCGATGATCACCTGGTTAGTTTCCAGGTACTGGGTCAGTGAACATGTCCTGGATTAGGTGATGCACACCTGGTCAGTTTCCAGGTGCTGGGTCAGTGAACATGTCCTGGATTAGGCGATGATCACCTGGTCAGTTTCCAGGTACTGGGTCAGTGAACATGTCCTGGATTAGGTGATTCTCACCTGGTCAGTTTCCAGGTGCTGGGTCAGTGAACATGTCCTGGATTAGGCGATGAAAACCTGGTCAGTTTCCAGGTACTGGGTCAGTGAACATGTCCTGGGTTAGCTGATGATCACCTGGTTAGATTCCAGGTGCTGGGTCAGTGAACATGTCCTGAATTAGGTGATGATCACCTGGTCAGTTTCCAGGTGCTGTGTCAGTGAACATGTCCTGGGTTAGGCGATGATCACCTGGTCAGTTTCCAGGTGCTGTGTCAGTGAACATCTCCTGGGTTAGGCGATGATCACCTGGTCAGTTTCCAGGTGCTGTGTCAGTGAACATCTCCTGGGTTAGGTGATGATCACCTGGTCAGTTTCCAGGTGCTGTGTCAGTGAACATCTCCTGGGTTAGGTGATGATCACCCCTGGTCAGTTTCCAGTTGCTGGGTCAGTGAACATGTCCTGGATTAGGCGATGATCACCTGGTCAGTTTCCAGGTGCTGTGTCAGTGAACATCTCCTGGGTTAGGTGATGATCACCTGGTCAGTTTCCAGGTGCTGTGTCAGTGAACATCTCCTGGGTTAGGTGATGATCACCTGGTCAGTTTCCAGGTGCTGTGTCAGTGAACATCTCCTGGGTTAGGCGATGATCACCTGGTCAGTTTCCAGGTGCTGTGTCAGTGAACATCTCCTGGGTTAGGTGATGATCACCTGGTCAGTTTCCAGGTGCTGTGTCAATGAACATGTCCTGGGTTAGGTGATGATCACCTGGTTAGTTTCCAGGTGCTGGGTCAGTGAACATGTCCTGGATTAGGCGATGATCACCTGGTCAGTTTCCAGGTACTGTGTCAGTGAACATGTCCTGAGTTAGGTGATGATCACCTGGTTAGTTTCCAGGTGCTAGGTCAGTGAACATGTCCTGGGTTAGGTGATGATCACCCCTGGTCAGTTTCCAGTTGCTGGGTCAGTGAACATGTCCTGGATTAGGCGATGATCACCTGGTCAGTTTCCAGGTACTGTGTCAGTGAACATGTCCTGGGTTAGGTGATGATCACCTGGTTAGTTTCCAGGTGCTGGGTCAGTGAACATGTCCTGGGTTAGGTGTTGTACAGCTGGTCAGTTTCCAGGTGCTGGTTCAGTGAACATGTCCTGGGTTAGGTTTTGTACACCTGGTTAGTTTCCAGGTGCTGGGTCAGTGAACATGTCCTGGGTTAGGTGATGATCACCTGGTCAGTTTCCAGGTACTGGGTCAGTGAACATGTCCTGGATTAGGTGATGATCACCTGGTCAGTTTCCAGGTGCTGGGTCAGTGAACATGTCCTGGGTTAGGTGATGATCACCTGGTCAGTTTCCAGGTGCTGGTTCAGTGAACATGTCCTGTGTTAGGTGATGATCACCTGGTTAGTTTCCAGGTGCTGGGTCAGTGAACATGTCCTGGATTAGGTGATGATCACCTGGTCAGTTTCCAGGTGCTGGGTCAGTGAACATGTCCTGGGTTAGGTGATGATCACCTGGTCAGTTTCCAGGTGCTGGGTCAGTGAACATGTCCTGGATTAGGCGATGATCACCTGGTCAGTTTCCAGGTGCTGGGTCAGTGAACATGTCCTGGGTTAGGTGATGCTCACCTGGTCAGTTTCCAGGTGCTGGGTCAGTGAACATGTCCTGGATTAGGCGATGATCACCTGGTCAGTTTCCAGGTACTGGGTCAGTGAACATGTCCTGGATTAGGTGATGATCACCTGGTTAGTTTCCAGGTGCTGTGTCAGTGAACATGTCCTGGGTTAGGTGGTGATCACCTGGTCAGTTTCCAGGTGCTGGGTCAGTGAACATGTCCTGGGTTAGGTGATGATCACCTGGTCAGTTTCCAGGTGCTGGGTCAGTGAACATGTCCTGGATTAGGCGATGATCACCTGGTTAGTTTCCAGGTACTGGGTCAGTGAACATGTCCTGGATTAGGTGATGCTCACCTGGTCAGTTTCCAGGTGCTGGGTCAGTGAACATGTCCTGGATTAGGTGATGATCACCTGGTCAGTTTCCAGGTGCTGGGTCAGTGAACATGTCCTGGATTAGGCGATGATCACCTGGTCAGTTTCCAGGTGCTGTGTCAGTGTACATGTCCTGGGTTAGGCGATGATCACCTGGTCAGTTTCCAGGTACTGGGTCAGTGAACATGTCCTGGATTAGGTGATGATCACCTGGTCAGTTTCCAGGTGCTGGGTCAGTGAACATGTCCTGGATTAGGTGATGATCACCTGGTCAGTTTCCAGGTACTGGATCAGTGAACATGTCCTGGGTTAGGTGATGATCACCTGGTCAGTTTCCAGGTGCTGGATCAGTGAACATGTCCTGGGTTAGGTGATGATCACCTGGTTAGTTTCCAGGTGCTGGGTCAGTGAACATGTCCTGGATTAGGCGATGATCACCTGGTCAGTTTCCAGGTGCTGTGTCAGTGAACATGTCCTGGGTTAGGCGATGATCACCTGGTCAGTTTCCAGGTGCTGTGTCAGTGAACATGTCCTGGATTAGGCGATGATCACCTGGTCAGTTTCCAGGTGCTGTGTCAGTGAACATGTCCTGGGTTAGGCGATGATCACCTGGTCAGTTTCCAGGTACTGGGTCAGTGAACATGTCCTGGATTAGGCGATGATCACCTGGTCAGTTTCCAGGTGCTGTGTCAGTGAACATGTCCTGGGTTAGGCGATGATCACCTGGTCAGTTTCCAGGTACTGGGTCAGTGAACATGTCCTGGATTAGGTGATGATCACCTGGTCAGTTTCCAGGTGCTGGGTCAGTGAACATGTCCTGGATTAGGCGATGATCACCTGGTCAGTTTCCAGGTACTGGGTCAGTGAACATGTCCTGGATTAGGTGATGCTCACCTGGTCAGTTTCCAGGTGCTGGGTCAGTGAACATGTCCTGGATTAGGCGATGATCACCTGGTCAGTTTCCAGGTGCTGGGTCAGTGAACATGTCCTGGATTAGGCGATGATCTCCTGGTTAGTTTCCAGGTACTGGGTCAGTGAACATGTCCTGGATTAGGTGATGCTCACCTGGTCAGTTTCCAGGTGCTGGGTCAGTGAACATGTCCTGGGTTAGGTGATGCTCACCTGGTCAGTTTCCAGATGCTGGGTCAGTGAACATGTCGTGGATTAGGCGATGAAAACCTGGTCAGTTTCCAGATGCTGTGTCAGTGAACATGTCCTGGGTTAGGTGATGATCACCTGGTCAGTTTCCAGATGCTGTGTCAGTGAACATGTCCTGGGTTAGGTGATGATCACCTGGTCAGTTTCCAGGTGCTGGTTCAGTGAACATGTCCTGGGTTAGGTGATGATCACCTGGTCAGTTTCCAGGTACTGGGTCAGTGAACATGTCCTGGGTTAGGTGATGATCACCTGGTCAGTTTCCAGGTGCTGGTTCAGTGAACATGTCCTGGATTAGGCGATGATCACCTGGTCAGTTTCCAGGTACTGGGTCAGTGAACATGTCCTGGGTTAGGTGATGATCACCTGGTCAGTTTCCAGGTGCTGGTTCAGTGAACATGTCCTGGATTAGGCGATGATCACCTGGTCAGTTTCCAGGTACTGGGTCAGTGAACATGTCCTGGATTAGGTGATGCTCACCTGGTCAGTTTCCAGATGCTGGGTCAGTGAACATGTCGTGGATTAGGCGATGAAAACCTGGTCAGTTTCCAGGTACTGGGTCAGTGAACATGTCCTGGGTTAGCTGATGATCACCTGGTTAGATTCCAGGTGCTGGGTCAGTGAACATGTCCTGGGTTAGGTGATGATCACCTGGTCAGTTTCCAGGTGCTAGGTCAGTGAACATGTCCTGGGTTAGGTGATGATCACCTGGTCAGTTTCCAGGTGCTGGTTCAGTGAACATGTACTGGATTAGGTGCTGATCACCTGGTTAGTTTCCAGGTGCTGGGTCAGTGAACATGTCCTGGATTAGGCGATGATCACCTGGTCAGTTTCCAGGTACTGTGTCAGTGAACATGTCCTGAGTTAGGTGATGATCACCTGGTTAGTTTCCAGGTGCTAGGTCAGTGAACATGTCCTGGGTTAGGTGTTGTACAGCTGGTCAGTTTCCAGGTGCTGGTTCGGTGAACATGTCCTGGGTTAGGTTTTGTACACCTGGTTAGTTTCCAGGTGCTGGGTCAGTGAACATGTCCTGGGTTAGGTGATGATCACCTGGTCAGTTTCCAGGTGCTGGGTCAGTGAACATGTCCTGGGTTAGGTGATGATCACCTGGTCAGTTTCCAGGTGCTGGTTCAGTGAACATGTCCTGGGTTAGGTGATGATCACCTGGTTAGTTTCCAGGTGCTGGTTCAGTGAACATGTCCTGGGTTAGGTGATGATCACCTGGTTAGTTTCCAGCTGCTGGTTCAGTGAACATGTCCTGGGTTAGGTGATGATCACCTGGTTAGTTTCCAGGTGCTGGTTCAGTGAACATGTCCTGGATTAGGTGATGATCACCTGGTCAGTTTCCAGGTGCTGGGTCAGTGAAAATGTCCTGGATTAGGTGATGATCACCTGGTCAGTTTCCAGGTGCTGGGTCAGTGAACATGTCCTGGATTAGGTGATGATCACCTGGTCAGTTTCTGGAACTGTTCCAGAGTTGAGGTGTTTGGTCGGTCCTCCAGTATATTCTCCAATTCATCATCAGTATATGTACTTAACTGGAAATGTATAATTTACAATACTGCTACAATGTAATCTCCAGATCACACCGTCAAATATATATGTTGCGTGACTGGTATGTATTACTGTCAGGGAATGATCTGCCTTCTAGATGCTATAAAAATAGGAAAGGGTTGAAAGCAGGATATGTGAGACACTTTAATAGTGGTAATGGGTAATTATGGGTCATTCAATTAAACTAAAAGAACATCAGAAATAAAAGAACAGAACAGCAAACAGAGGCAGCCTTGTTCCCATGGGAATGTAGACTTTGCATCTTATTTGGAATGTGATAATGAGTAAAGGAGCACTGGTGTTCTGGTTCAAGACAGGACAGGCGATGGTGTTGGGAGGAACCTCTATTTGGAATCATTGGTCCATCAAGAATGTTACATGTCTACAGTGTAAAAGATGCCTCTTTGCATTGTCACAGCTGGACTGATAACTTCAGCGGGAGGAAAAATGTGATCTCAGGGGTTATTAGACTGAAACCTGAGTAAAACAGGGCCTTGTGAATGTCTATACCTGCAATTGTAATAAGAGGATAGTAGTTATTCAATGATTGGTCTAGTGTAATTTAGTGTGTTTGTATTATTGTAAGGGTTATACAAAGAGTGTCCAAATAGACAGAAGGTGTAGAAGATTTCAAAAGGCACAAAGACAAGTGATTTCACCCACAGCTGCAGATATTTATTACCATGAATTTTACCCAAGGGAAAAACCGGGTCATATAAATGACACATTGTAAACAACTGTTCAGATGCTGTGAGGTATCATATCTTACTTGTGCAGAATAAAGTTTTATCACTGCCATCAATTTGGGCCGATGTCGACTCAATGTAATTAATTAACTGTAATTAATCAAATGCAGGACTGAACCATGACAGACGGTGCAGTCACTCTGGGTTCAGCATGAATTATTCAATAATTTAAACTTCATCACATCAGATAATATTATTTCCAAATTCTTGAAGGAAACCTCAATGGCGGCCGTGGTACCCAGCATTCCAAGCGGGAATGAATATGCCGTACACACTCAACAGGAGGCCACCGCGCAGGCGCAGATCCAGCCGCACAGAGACACTGCGCATGCTCCAGAGACAGGCGGCCATTGCGGTGGAAGGCGGTTAAAGTCGGTGACGCACATAAGACTAATGTAGCCGGCGAGCGGGGAGGAGGCTTCAGAAGGATTTGGTGTGGCCCGCAAACGCGAATAAGAATGTCAATGTCCCGCTTTGGTAACTCAGGCTCCTTTCACCTGCGAAGAGAATCCGGGGAAGGAAAAAGAGGCGGGAAGATTCAGATCGGCGCCATTTTGCTGCTGGGGCAACAGAGCGCATGCGCAATATCCTGGTGATGTCAGTGAGTGGGCGTGGCTTCGGAATCCTCTGTGTTGAGTTGGAGCTGAAACAGCACAGGCTGGGGATGGAGGCTGGGATCTTCCTGTGCTCACTCAGCACAGGCTGGGGATGGAGGCTGGGATCTTCCTGTGCTCACTCAGCACAGGCTGGGGATGGAGGCTGGGATCTTCCTGTGCTCACTCAGCACAGGCTGGGGATGGAGGCTGGGATCTTCCTGTGCTCACTCAGCACAGGCTGGGGATGGAGGCTGGGATCTTCCTGTGCTCACTCAGCACAGGCTGGGGATGGAGGCTGGGATCTTCCTGTGCTCACTCAGCACAGGCTGGGGATGGAGGCTGGGATCTTCCTGTGCTCACTCAGCACAGGCTGGGGATGGAGGCTGGGATCTTCCTGTGCTCACTCAGCACAGGCTGGGGATGGAGGCTGGGATCTTCCTGTGCTCACTCAGCACAGGCTGGGGATGGAGGCTGGGATCTTCATGTGCTCACTCAGCACAGGCTGGGGATGGAGGCTGGGATCTTCCTGTGCTCACTCAGCACAGGCTGGGGATGGAGGCTGGGATCTTCCTGTGCTCACTCAGCACAGGCTGGGGATGGAGGCTGGGATCTTCATGTGCTCACTCAGCACAGGCTGGGGATGGAGGCTGGGATCTTCCTGTGCTCACTCAGCACAGGCTGGGGATGGAGGCTGGGATCTTCCTGTGCTCACTCAGCGCAGGCTGGGGATGGAGGCTGGGATCTTCCTGTGCTCACTCAGCGCAGGCTGGGGATGGAGGCTGGGATCTTCCTGTGCTCACTCAGCGCAGGCTGGGGATGGAGGCTGGGATCTTCCTGTGCTCACTCAGCGCAGGCTGGGGATGGAGGCTGGGATCGTCCTGTGCTCACTCAGCGCAGGCTGGGGATGGAGGCTGGGATCGTCCTGTGCTCACTCAGCGCAGGCTGGGGATGGAGGCTGGGATCTTCCTGTGCTCACTCAGCGCAGGCTGGGGATGGAGGCTGGGATCTTCCTGTGCTCACTCAGCGCAGGCTGGGGATGGGGGCTGGGATCTTCCTGTGCTCACTCAGCGCAGGCTGGGGATGGAGGCTGGGATCTTCCTGTGCTCACTCAGCGCAGGCTGGGGATGGAGGCTGGGTTCTTCCTGTGCTCACTCAGCGCAGGCTGGGGATGGAGGCTGGGTTCTTCCTGTGCTCACTCAGCGCAGGCTGGGGATGGAGGCTGGGATCTTCCTGTGCTCACTCAGCACAGGCTGGGGATGGAGGCTGGGATCTTCCTGTGCTCACTCAGCACAGGCTGGGGATGGAGGCTGGGATCTTCCTGTGCTCACTCAGCACAGGCTGGGGATGGAGGCTGGGATCTTCCTGTGCTCACTCAGCACAGGCTGGGGATGGAGGCTGGGATCTTCCTGTGCTCACTCAGCACAGGCTGGGGATGGAGGCTGGGATCTTCCTGTGCTCACTCAGCGCAGGCTGGGGATGGAGGCTGGGATCTTCCTGTGCTCACTCAGCGCAGGCTGGGGATGGAGGCTGGGATCTTCCTGTGCTCACTCAGCGTAGGCTGGGGATGGAGGCTGGGATCTTCCTGTGCTCACTCAGCGCAGGCTGGGGATGGAGGCTGGGATCTTCCTGTGCTCACTCAGCGCAGGCTGGGGATGGAGGCTGGGATCTTCCTGTGCTCACTCAGCGCAGGCTGGGGATGGAGGCTGGGATCTTCCTGTGCTCACTCAGCGCAGGCTGGGGATGGAGGCTGGGTTCTTCCTGTGCTCACTCAGCGCAGGCTGGGGATGGAGGCTGGGTTCTTCCTGTGCTCACTCAGCGCAGGCTGGGGATGGAGGCTGGGATCTTCCTGTGCTCACTCAGCACAGGCTGGGGATGGAGGCTGGGATCTTCCTGTGCTCACTCAGCACAGGCTGGGGATGGAGGCTGGGATCTTCCTGTGCTCACTCAGCACAGGCTGGGGATGGAGGCTGGGATCTTCCTGTGCTCACTCAGCACAGGCTGGGGATGGAGGCTGGGATCTTCCTGTGCTCACTCAGCGCAGGCTGGGACGGAGGCTGGGATCTTCCTGTGCTCACTCAGTGCAGGCTGGGGACGGAGGCTGGGATCTTCCTGTGCTCACTCAGTGCAGGCTGGGGACGGAGGCTGGAATCTTCATGTGCTCACTCAGCACAGGCTGGGGATGGAGGCTGGGATCTTCCTGTGCTCACTCAGCACAGGCTGTGGATGGAGGCTGGGATCTTCCTGTGCTCACACAGCACAGGCTGGTGATGGAGTCTGGGATCTTCCTGTGCTCACTCAGCACAGGCTGGGGACGGAGGCTGAGATCTTCCTGTGCTCACTCAGCACAGGCTGTGGATGGAGGCTGGGATCTTCCTGTGCTCACTCAGCACAGGCTGGGGATGGAGGCTGGGATCTTCCTGTGCTCACTCAGAACAGGTTGGTGATGGAGTCTGGGATCTCCCTGTGCTCTGTATTGGGCTCAGTACTGTACTGTGTGTTTAACCCTCATTGTGTTGTTCTAATTGCTGCCTCTCTCTCTCTCTCTCTTGCAGTGGGTCTGGGAGTTCCTGACTGATCACAATGTCCTGATCCTTTCCACACATCACACACACTCAAGTTGGATGAGCCGCTGGTGGTGATGCAGGAGATGGAGAACTCCAGCCTTCCATCCACTCCACAGTGAGGTCAGATCACACACTGATAATAACTCGGACAGCAGGGTGTGAACACAGCAGAAGCTGGGAATGGGGCCTGGGATCTTCCTGTGCTCTGAAAATGGGAATCAGTAACACATCATGTGAGAACAGCTAAATCAGCACAGGCTGGGGATGGAGGCTGGGATCTCCCCGTGCTCACTGATCCCACGCACTGACCCCACGCACTGACCCCACTCACTGTCCCCACTCACTGACCCCACTCACTGACCCCACGCACTGACCCCACGCACTGACCCCACGCACTGACCCCACGCACTGACCCCACGCACTGACCCCACGCACTGACTCCACGCACTGACTCCACGCACTGACTCCACGCACTGACTCCACGCACTGACAGCACTCACTGTCCCCACTCACTGTCCCCACTCACTGTCCCCACTCACTGTCCCCACTCACTGTCCCCACTCACTGTCCCCACACACTGTCCCCACTCACTGACCCCACTCACGGACCCCACTCACGGACCCCACTCACGGACCCCACTCACTGACCCCACGCACTGACTCCACGCACTGACTCCACGCACTGACTCCACGCACTGACTCCACGCACTGACTCCACGCACTGACAGCACTCACTGTCCCCACTCACTGTCCCCACTCACTGTCCCCACTCACTGTCCGCACTCACTGACCCCACTCACTGACCCCACTCACTGACCCCACTCACTGACCCCACTCACAGTCCCCACTCACTGTCCGCAGTCACTGTCCGCACTCACTGTCCCCTCTCACTGACCCCACTCACTGTCCCCACTCACTGTCCGCACTCACTGTCCGCACTCACTGTCCGCACTCACTGTCCGCACTCACTGTCCCCTCTCACTGACCCCACTCACTGTCCCCACTCACTGTCCCCACTCACTGTCCGCACTCACTGACCCCACTCACTGACCCCACTCACTGTCCTCACTCACTGACCCCATTCACTGTCCCCACTCACTGTCCCCACTCACTGTCCCCACTCACTGTCCGCACTCACTGTCCCCTCTCACTGACCCCACTTACTGTCCCCACTCACTGTCCGCACTCACTGTCCGCACTCACTGTCCGCACTCACTGTCCCCTCTCACTGACCCCACTCACTGTCCCCACTCACTGTCCGCACTCACTGACCCCACTCACTGACCCCACTCACTGTCCCCACTCACAGTCCCCACTGACTGTCCCCACTCACTGTCCCCACTCACTGTCCGCACTCACTGTCCCCACTCACTGTCCCCACTCACTGTCCGCACTCACTGTCCGCACTCACTGTCCGCACTCACTGTCCGCACTCACTGACCCCTCTCACTGACCCCACTCACTGACCCCACTCACTGTCCCCACTCACTGTCCGCTCTCACTGTCCGCACTCACTGTCCCCACTCACTGTCCGCACTCACTGTCCGCACTCACTGTCCGCACTCACTGTCCGCACTCACTGTCCCCTCTCACTGACCCCACTCACTGACCCCACTCACTGTCCGCACTCACTGTCCGCACTCACTGTCCGCACTCACTGTCCCCTCTCACTGACCCCACTCACTGACCCCACTCACTGTCCCCACTCACAGTCCGCACTCACTGTCCGCACTCACTGTCCCCACTCACTGTCCCCACTCACTGTCCCCACTCACTGTCCCCACTCACTGTCCCCACTCACTGTCCGCACTCACTGACCCCACTCACTGACCCCACTCACTGACCCCACTCACTGACCCCACTCACTGTCCCCACTCACTGTCCGCAGTCACTGTCCGCACTCACTGTCCCCTCTCACTGACCCCACTCACTGTCCCCACTCACTGTCCGCACTCACTGTCCGCACTCACTGTCCGCACTCACTGTCCGCACTCACTGTCCCCTCTCACTGACCCCACTCACTGTCCCCACTCACTGTCCCCACTCACTGTCCGCACTCACTGACCCCACTCACTGACCCCACTCACTGTCCCCACTCACTGACCCCATTCACTGTCCGCACTCACTGTCCCCACTCACTGTCCCCACTCACTGTCCGCACTCACTGTCCCCTCTCACTGACCCCACTCACTGTCCCCACTCACTGTCCGCACTCACTGTCCGCACTCACTGTCCGCACTCACTGTCCCCTCTCACTGACCCCACTCACTGTCCCCACTCACTGTCCGCACTCACTGACCCCACTCACTGACCCCACTCACTGACCCCACTCACTGACCCCACTCAGTGTCCCCACTCACTGTCCCCACTGACTGTCCCCACTCACTGTCCCCACTCACTGTCCGCACTCACTGTCCCCACTCACTGTCCCCACTCACTGTCCGCACTCACTGTCCGCACTCACTGTCCGCACTCACTGTCCGCACTCACTGACCCCTCTCACTGACCCCACTCACTGACCCCACTCACTGTCCCCACTCACTGTCCGCTCTCACTGTCCGCACTCACTGTCCCCACTCACTGTCCGCACTCACTGTCCGCACTCGCTGTCCGCACTCACTGTCCGCACTCACTGTCCCCTCTCACTGACCCCACTCACTGACCCCACTCACTGTCCCCACTCAATGTCCGCACTCACTGTCCGCACTCACTGTCCGCACTCACTGTCCGCACTCACTGTCCCCACTCACTGTCCCCACTCACTGTCCGCACTCACTGACCCCACTGACTGACCCCACTTACTGACCCCACTCACTGACCCCACTGACTGTCCCCACTCACTGTCCCCACTCACTGTCCGCACTCACTGTCCGCACTCACTGACGCCACTCACTGTCCCCACTCACTGACCCCACTCACTGTCCCCACTCACTGTCCCCACTCACTGTCCCCACTCACTGTCCCCACTCACTGTCCCCACTCACTGACCCCACTCACTGTCCGCACTCACTGTCCCCACTCACTGTCCCCACTCACTGTCCCCACTCACTGTCCCCACTCACTGTCCGCACTCACTGTCCCCACCCACTGTCCCCACCCACTGTCCCCACCCACTGTCCCCACTCACTGTCCCCACCCACTGTCCCCACCCACTGTCCCCACTCACTGTCCCCACTCACTGTCCCCACTCACTGTCCCCACTCACTGTCCACACTCACTGACCCCACTCACTGACCCCACTCACTGACCCCACGCACTGACCCCACTCACGGACCCCACTCACTGACCCCACGCACTGACCCCACTCACTGTCCGCACTCACTGTCCGCACTCACTGTCCGCACTCACTGTCCCCACTCACTGACCCCACTTACTGACCCCACTCACTGACCCCACTCACTGACCCCACTCACTGTCCCCGCTCACTGTCCCCGCTCACTGTCCCCGCTCACTGACCCCGCTCACTGACCCCGCTCACTGACCCCGCTCACTGTCCCCGCTCACTGACCCCACTCACTGTCCCCGCTCACTGACCCCGCTCACTGTCCGCACTCACTGTCCGCACTCACTGTCCGCACTCACTGTCCGCACTCACTGTCGGCACTCACTGTCCCCACTCACTGTCCCCACTCACTGTCCGCACTCACTGACCCCACTCACTGACCCCACTCACTGACCCCACTCACTGACCCCACTCACTGTCCGCACTCACTGTCCCCACTCACTGTCCCCACTCACTGTCCCCACTCACTGTCCCCACTCACTGTCCCCACTCACTGACCCCACTCACTGTCCGCACTCACTGTCCGCACTCACTGACCCCACTCACTGACCCCACTCACTGACCCCAGTCACTGTCCCCACTCACTGTCCCCACTCACTGTCCCCACTCACTGACCCCACTCACTGACCCCACTCAGTGTCCCCACTCACTGTCCCCACTGACTGTCCCCACTCACTGTCCCCACTCACTGTCCGCACTCACTGTCCCCACTCACTGTCCCCACTCACTGTCCGCACTCACTGTCCGCACTCACTGTCCGCACTCACTGTCCGCACTCACTGACCCCTCTCACTGACCCCACTCACTGACCCCACTCACTGTCCCCACTCACTGTCCGCTCTCACTGTCCGCACTCACTGTCCCCACTCACTGTCCGCACTCACTGTCCGCACTCGCTGTCCGCACTCACTGTCCGCACTCACTGTCCCCTCTCACTGACCCCACTCACTGACCCCACTCACTGTCCCCACTCAATGTCCGCACTCACTGTCCGCACTCACTGTCCGCACTCACTGTCCGCACTCACTGTCCCCACTCACTGTCCCCACTCACTGTCCGCACTCACTGACCCCACTCACTGACCCCACTTACTGACCCCACTCACTGACCCCACTGACTGTCCCCACTCACTGTCCCCACTCACTGTCCGCACTCACTGTCCGCACTCACTGACGCCACTCACTGTCCCCACTCACTGACCCCACTCACTGTCCCCACTCACTGTCCCCACTCACTGTCCCCACTCACTGTCCCCACTCACTGTCCCCACTCACTGACCCCACTCACTGTCCGCACTCACTGTCCCCACTCACTGTCCCCACTCACTGTCCCCACTCACTGTCCCCACTCACTGTCCGCACTCACTGTCCCCACCCACTGTCCCCACCCACTGTCCCCACCCACTGTCCCCACTCACTGTCCCCACCCACTGTCCCCACCCACTGTCCCCACTCACTGTCCCCACTCACTGTCCCCACTCACTGTCCCCACTCACTGTCCACACTCACTGACCCCACTCACTGACCCCACTCACTGACCCCACGCACTGACCCCACTCACGGACCCCACTCACTGACCCCACGCACTGACCCCACTCACTGTCCGCACTCACTGTCCGCACTCACTGTCCGCACTCACTGTCCCCACTCACTGACCCCACTTACTGACCCCACTCACTGACCCCACTCACTGACCCCACTCACTGTCCCCGCTCACTGTCCCCGCTCACTGTCCCCGCTCACTGACCCCGCTCACTGACCCCGCTCACTGACCCCGCTCACTGTCCCCGCTCACTGACCCCACTCACTGTCCCCGCTCACTGACCCCGCTCACTGTCCGCACTCACTGTCCGCACTCACTGTCCGCACTCACTGTCCGCACTCACTGTCGGCACTCACTGTCCCCACTCACTGTCCCCACTCACTGTCCGCACTCACTGACCCCACTCACTGACCCCACTCACTGACCCCACTCACTGACCCCACTCACTGTCCGCACTCACTGTCCCCACTCACTGTCCCCACTCACTGTCCCCACTCACTGTCCCCACTCACTGTCCCCACTCACTGACCCCACTCACTGTCCGCACTCACTGTCCGCACTCACTGACCCCACTCACTGACCCCACTCACTGACCCCAGTCACTGTCCCCACTCACTGTCCCCACTCACTGTCCCCACTCACTGTCCCCACTCTCTGACCCCACTCACTGACCCCACTCACTGTCCCCACTCACTGTCCTCACTCACTGTCCCCACTCACTGTCCCCACTCACTGTCCCCACTCACTGACCCCACTCACTGACCCCACTCACAGTCCGCACTCACTGACCCCACTCACTGACCCCACTCACTGACCCCACTCACTGACCCCACTTACTGTCCGCACTCACTGTCCGCACTCACTGTCCGCAGTCACTGTCCGCAGTCACTGTCCGCAGTCACTGTCCGCACTCACTGACCCCACTCACTGACCCCACTCACTGACCCCACTCACTGACCCCACTCACTGTCCCCACTCACTGTCCCCACTCACTGACCCCACTCACTGACCCCACTCACTGACCCCACTGACTGTCCCCACTCACTGACCCCACTCACTGTCCCCACTCACTGTCCCCACTGACTGTCCCCACTCACTGACCCCACTCACTGTCCCCACTCACTGTCCCCACTCACTGTCCCCACTCACTGTCCCCACTCACTGTCCCCACTCACTGACCCCACTCACTGTCCCCACTCACTGTCCCCACTCACTGTCCCCACTCACTGTCCCCACTCACTGTCCCCACTCACTGACCCCACTCACTGACCCCACTCAATGACCCCACTCACTGTAGATTCTGGAACTGTTCCTGTAGATTAGAAGATAGAAAATGTCTCCCCAGTATTTAAGAATGGAGGGAGAGAGAAAACAGGGCACTTCAGACATGTTAGCCTTACATCAGTCGCTGGGAACAAGCTATACTCTATTCTAAAGAATGTGATAAATGGTTCTGATTGGGCAGAGTCAACATGGATAAATGGGAAACAATGTTTGACAAACCTGTTGGAGTTATTTGAGGATGTTGCTCACAGAATTGATAAAGGGGAGTTGGTGGACGTGGTATACTTGGATTTTCAGAAGGCTTTTGATAAAGTCCCCGACAGGAGGTTGGTTAGTAAAATTGAAGCACATGGGATAGGAGATAATGTACTGGCATGGATTAAGGATTAGTTAACAGGCAGAATTGCCGACCACGCTCTGGAAGTGGTTCAAGAATTCACCTACCTAGGCTCAACTATCACCAGTAACCTGTATCAATGACTTGGATGTGGGGACCAATGTAATATTTCCAGGCTTTCAGATGCCAGTAAACTAGATGGGAATGAGTGTTGCGAGGAAGATGCAAAGCGGCTTCAAGGGGATTTGGACAGACTTCGTGAGTGGGCAAGAACATGGCTGTTGAAATATAATGTGGAAAGATGTGAGGTTATCCACTTCGGTAGCAGGAACAGATGTGCAGAGTATTTCTTAAACGGTAAGAGAGTAGAAAGTGTAGTTGTACGAAGGGACCTGGATGTCCTCGTCAATAAGTCACTGAAAACAAACATGCAGGTGCAGAAAGCAGTTAGGAAGACTAATGGTATGTTAGCCTTTATTGAAGTGGATTTGAGTGCAGTAGTAGTGACGTTTTGCTGCAATTGTATGGAACCTTGGTTAGACTGCCCCTGGAGTAATGTGTGCAGTTTTGGTCCCCTCACCTTAGGAAGGATGTTATGATAATTGAGGGAGGACAATGACGGTTCATCAAACTTGTTCCCGAGATGGTGGGACTGTCCCACGAAGAGAGATTGGGGAAACTGGGCCTGTATTCTCTACAGTTTCGAAGAATGAGAGGTGATCTCATTGAAACCTACAAAGTATTGAAAGTGATAGACAGGGTAGATGCAGCTAACATGTTTCCCCTGGTTGGGGAATCTAGAACCAGGGGAAACAATTTCAAAATAAGTGGAAATCCACTAAAGACAGAGATGAGGAGACATGCCTTTTCTCAGAGGGTTGTGAATCTTTGGAATTCTCTACCCCAGAGGGCTGTGGAAGCTCAGTCATTGAGTATGTTTAAAGCAGATATTAACAGATTTATAAATGGAGTCATAGAGTAATACAGCATAGAAACAGGCCATTCGGCCCTCCGCGTCTGGGCTGACTATAATGCCGATCTATACTAATCCCAACTGCTTGCATTAATTCCATATCCCTCTATGCCTTGTTCATTCAAGTACCTGTCCAGATGCCTCTTAAATGTCGTTACTGTTCCTGCCTCCACCACCTCCTCAGGCAGTTCATTCCAGATACCCACTATTCTTTGTGTGAAACATTTACCCCTTTGATCCCTTTAAACCTCCTCCCTCTTACCTTAAATCTATGCCCTCTGGTTTTAGTCACCCCTACCATGGGAAACAGACTCTGGCTATCTCCCCTATCTATGCCTCTCATAATTTTATATACCTCTATCATGTCTCCTCTCAGCCTCCTTCGCTGCAGGGAAATCAGACCCAGCCTATCCAGTCTCTCTTTATAACTCAAGCCCTTCAAACCAGGCAACATCCTTGTGAATCTTTTCTGCACCCTCTCTAGCTTAATCACATCTTTTGTGTAGTGTGGCGACAAGAACTGCCCACAATACTCCAAATGCGGCCTAAACAATGTTATGCACAACTGTAACATGACGTCCCGACTCTGGTCCTCAATGCCTCGGCCTAAATACCAGTGACATAACGGGAAATGGGGATAGTGTGGGAAAAAGGCATTGAAGTGGATGATCAGCTATTATCATATTGAATGATGGAACAGGCTCGATGTCCTACTGCTGCTCCTATGTTCCAATGTTCCGAAATTGCTTAACTCTTTCAAACGCCAGGTAGGTTTGGTCAAGCAGCTTTCCAAAGATTCTGAATTTCTGCTGGTCCAGCTCCAGTACTATCTCATATGGGCCAGGATAGCATTTTCAGTCCGCTCATAATCTGATGAACTTTCATCTTTCCTGTCATTTTATTATGTAAAAACAGCATCCAGTTCTCTGACGGTCATTGCAGTTGCTTTAAAAACTTTTTTAAAGTAATGAAAAGTGCTGCCATATCCTCCTCATTGAACTTTATAATGAACTGGGAGAACTTTAAGAGCTCAGCACATGGTCCTGAGCTCGGGATTGCTCCGTCAGCAGCTGTGCCTTCACTGGGTGTACTGGGAATTCCTCTAGTTGTTTGAGCTGTCTTAACTCCCTTTCCTCCTTCTCCTTCTGGAACACTCTTATATTTTCCCTTTCTTGACTCTCATTCTGCTCTTTCTCGCTCTCTCTGGAATTCTAATTCAAGTCTCTTCTGTTCTAGTTTTACCTTAGCTAACATTACTCTATCTGTTAGTGATTCTAACCCTGTTTGAGCCTTCAGCTTCAAGTGAAATATGGTTGGTCACAGTCTTACTATTTCGGGTTTCCTAGCTTTTGGACGGAGTGTAATCCCTAACCTTCCAGCTACATTACTCAACTTTCCAGCAGACAGGGTTTTAACCTGTACCAAGTTACTTCACTCTGTATGTAACTCCTTTATTCAAAAAGGGAGGCAGACAGAAAGCAGGAAACTACAGGCCAGTTAGCTTCACATTTGTCTTGGGGAAAAAGTTGGAAGCTATTATTAGAGGTGGTATAATCGGCACTTAGACCAAATCGAGGTAATCAGGCAGAATCAATATGGATTTATGAAAGTTAAATCATGTTTAATCAGTTTGTTGGAGTTCCTTGATGGAGTTACATGTGCTGCGGATGAAGGGGAACCGGTGGATATACTGTACTGAGATTTCTATCAGGCATTTGATAAGATGCCACATCAAAGTTTATCGCAGAAAATAAAAGCTCATGGTAAAGGGAGTAACTTATTGGTATGATAGAAGATTGAGTAGCGAACAGGAAACCGAGTGTCGGCATAAATGGGTCATTTTCTGGTTGGCAAGATTAAACAAGTGGTGTGCGATGGGGATCAGTGCTGGGGCTTCACCTTTTCACAATTTATATTAATGAATTGGATGAAGGGACCGAAGGTATAGTTGCTAAATTTTCCGATGACACAAAGATATGTAGGAAACTAAGTTGTGAACAGGACATAGGGGACTGCAAAGGAATATAGATAGGTTAAGTGAGTGGGAAAAGACCTGGAAAATGGAGTATACTGCAGGAAAGTGTGAAATTGTGCACTTTGGCAGGAACAATAAAAAGGAAGCCTGTTATCTAAATGGTGAGAGATTGCAGTGCTCTGAGATGCAGAGGGATCTGGGTGTCCAAGTGCATGAATCACAAAAGGCGAGTATGCAGGTACAGCACGCAATTGGAAAACTAATAGAATGTTATTGTTTACTGCAAGAGAAATTGAATACCAAAGTATGGAGGTCATGCTTCAGTTTCACAGGGCATTGGTGAGACCACATCTGGAGTACTGTGTACAGTTTTGGTTCCTTGTTAATAGAAGAATGTAAATGTATTGGGGGCAGTAAAGAGAAGGCTTATTAGACTGATACTTGGAATGGGTGGGCCGTCTTATGTGGGAATATTGGACAGGCTGGGCTTGTATCCGCTGCAGTTTGGAAGGGCAAGAGGCGACTTGATTGAAACATATAGGACTCTGAGGGGTCTTGACGGGGTGGATGTGGAAAGGATGTTTCCCATTGTGGGAGAATCTAGAATTAGGGGTCACTATTTAAAAATAAGTGGGGGGGGTCACCCATTTAACACACAGATGAGGAGATTTTTTTTCTGTGAGAGTCGTGTGTTTTTGGAATTCTCTTCCTCAAAAGGCGCTGGAAGCAGAGTCTTTGAATATTTGTAAGGCAGAGGTAGATAGATTATTGATAAGCAAGGGGTTGAAGGTTATCGGGGGCTGGTGGAAATGTGAAGTCGAGTTTACAATCAGATTAGTCATGATCTTATTGAATGGCAGAGCAGGCCTGAGGGGCCGAGTGCCCTACTCCTGCTCCTAATTCATCTGTTCATATTTTCATAAACTGTGGCTTAGGATGGTACTGTCTCCGAATGTGAACTTTTTAGTGCTGTAGCAGCGAAAGCCACAATAAAACCTACATTGAAATCTTCATTTTTTTTCTGGGAATCAATTGTTTTTCCTACATCTAATTTCTCGTTTGTCATTGGGTTACAATCAATTTCTTTTACAGCCATGTGAGGAGGGGTCCCAGGTCCCCTCGTGTCCTATCTCAGAATTGACCACAAAGGCTTTAATCCTTTTTAGCAGTGGACGTGCTGACCACCTCAGTGAGTCTTTTACCTTGTACTTTTACTGTGCTCGTGGAAGAGCCAATCAGACAGGTTTTCTTGAGATTAAACAAGAGGTGAGTTTATTATACTTAACAAACTAAACTGGATCGAAATAAAATAATAAACATGTACGCTACACATTCACGCAGACACGAGAATCATACACAAATAAATTAGAGTGAGAAATACACTGGTGTTGGATGAGAGTCCATGATAAATAAAAAAAAATACACAGTCTGTGAGGTTGGATAATTCTGTGGTCTGCGCCTTTGCCACTCTTGCATATGAGTTTCATGTCATCTTCAGGGGTTTAAATTGTTTATTTTTACATTTAATTCTATATCATGTATCTATCTATATGTCAGGAACAGCAATGGTTCTCATACTGACCCCTGAGAAATAGCACTGTACACCCCCCCTCCCCCAGAATAAACAATGTCTGTTCACAACTTCTCTCTGCTTTCTGTCCCTGAGTCAATGTCATATGCACACTATCACTCTCACATTAATCCATGTCATCCATTTTTCATAACAAGTCTATGAAATGTCATTTGATCACCGGCCTTTTGAAAGTTCATCTACATAACACGAAACACGCTGACCTCATCAACACTCACAGTTATGTCATCAACTAACTTGATCAAGATTATCAGACATGATTGGTTATCAAGCTATCCATCCTGTTTGTCATTTATTATCAGATGTTTTTCCAAGAAAGATATATTTTTGAGCTGGGTTATGGCCTCTAGAAATTTCCAATCGCCGACATTAGACTGATTGGTCAGAAGTTACAGGGTTTATCCAATCTCTTTTTTTAAACAGGGTGCATCATTTACAGTACTCCACTCCCCTGTCACTACTCCCATAGCCAAGGAGGAGTGAAAGCTTCTGGCCAGTGCCTCTTCTACTCCTTCCCTTAACAACCCTCATACATCCCATCCAGTCTGGGTAAAAGTAGTACTTTGTTTTGGAACACTAAATGCTGGTTTGACAGGGGTGAACTGAATATGTTTGTTCAGTGTGTGTAATTAATGTCAGTCTCCATGGACCCTAATTGTGTCATTGGAGAGTTTTCCTCTTCTATTAATAAGGGATTTCCTCCAATGTGTTATTCCAAGCCGGGAGCATCACCCCCACACTAACAGCAGCTCCAGAGAGCGGAAAAGGATTGATCAGAATCTGAGAACAATAGATTGGAATGTTACCAAAATGGGCAGCAAGAGTTTTTCCTATTGGTTTGGCGAAGTTACTGCAGATTATTATTGGAGAACATTAGAAATGCGCATCTATTATGCACTGAAGATGATTGAAACGATTTACTATCCCATCCTCGCTATTATTGGTGCCCCTGGTAAGTCTCTGTATCCAACTATTATATCTATCAACCATATGTCACTGATTTGTGTTCTTGCCATGTAAATCCAGGTAATACTGAAGCCTCTGTCTTCAGTCTCTTTCACAAAATCTGTTCCCGATCCACTGTCTGTATCCACCTCACTAGCAAATGTCTGAGACTGAACCAGACAGTTTACTACTTCTATGTTCTATTTATACCTGAACTGAGTTCATCGCCATGTTCTCTCCATCACTTAACCTGCCTACTGCCACTTCTGTAAGATCACCCGTCTCCACCTCTGTCTCAAAACATCTCCTGCATAAACCCACATCCGTGCCTTTGTTAAATCCACACTAGATTATTCCAATTCTGTCCTGGTCACCCTTCCAGTTATAATCCTCCATAAACCACAGCCCATCCGGAACTCTGCTGCCTGTATCCTAACTCACATCAAATCCCGATCACCCATCACCCCTGTGCTCACTGATCTACATTGGCTCCCAGTCTGGCAGCACCTTAATTTAAATATTCTCATTCTTGTGTTTGAATCCCTCCATGGCCTCACCCCTCCAATTAGTCCCATCCCCCTGTCCATATCCCATATTCTTGAAAATCATATCAGAATTGGACACAATTCTCCAGCTGGGACCAAACCAATGATGTATAAAAATCAGCATTTCCTCCTGAGTTTCATTACTCTGTGCCTCTCTCTAACACCAAGGACACTACATGTTACCTTCAATGATCTGTGTGTGTACACCGCAGGTCTCTCCAATCCTTCACCCACTTTATAATGGTACCATTTAGTTTATATTGTTTCTCCTCATATTTCCTACCCAAATGTCTCACTTCACACTTCACTGTGTTAAATTACATCTGCCATGTTCCTGCCCACTTTACCAGTCAGTCTCTGTCCTCCTGAAGTCTGTTACTATCCTTCACACTGTTTATTAACATTTCTGAGCTTCCTGCCATCTGAAAACTTTGACATTATCCCCTCTGTACACAAGCCCATTGTATTAACATACAGCAACTGTGATCCCAACAGTGACCCCGGGGAATCCCACTGTGTACTTCCCTCCAGACTGAACAGCAACCATTCTCCACTACTCTCTGCTTTCTGTCACTTAGCTAACTTCCTGCATGCTGGCATTGAATATAAAAAAAGAGCTGCATTTCTATAGCGCCTTTCATGACCACTGGACGTCACAAAGCATCTTACTCCCAACTGATACTTTTTAAAGTGCAGTCACTCTTGTAATCTCTGATGGAGAGCAAACTCCCACAAGCAGCAATGTGATAATAATCAGTCCTGTTTTTGTGATGTTGATTTAATGATAAATATTTACCAGGACACAGGGAATAATTCCCTTACTCTGCTTCTAAATAGTACGATGGGATATTTAACATCCACCTGAGAGGAGAGACGGGGCCTTGGTTTAACGTTTCATTCTAAAGATGGTGCATCTGGCAGTGCAATACTCCCACGGTACTGCACTACAGTGTCAGCCTTGATTCTTGTGATCAAGTCCTGCAGTGACACTTGATCCTAGAAGCTTGTGACTGAAAGGGGAGAGAGCTGCAAACTGAGTCACGGCTGATATTGGTCCTTTAATCCCATATGTTTCTAATTTGGTAACACAGCTGTTATGTGGGACATTATCAAACACCTGGTGAAAGGATAGGAATATTGGGAAAGTACAGGCAGGAACAATCATAGAATTATAGAATAGCATTGCACTGAAGGAGGCCATTTGGTCCATCAAGTCTGTGCTGTCACTTTGGAAGAGCTTCCAGTTAGTCCCACACCCGGGCTCTTTCCCAGATTCTTCCATTTTTTTCTCCTTAAGATATCTGTGCAATTGCTGTTTGGAATCTACTATTGAATCTGTATCCTTCAGCCTATCAGACAATACATTACAAATCCTAAACACCCATTGCATAAAAAAATCCCTGTGTCACCTCTGCTTCTTGTGTCCAATCACCGTAAATCTGTGTCCTCTGGTTAATGGCCCCTCGCACATTGGAAACAATTTCATTTTATTTAATTTATCTAAACTCCACATAATCTTAAACATTTCGATCAGACCTCCTTTTAAATTTCCCGACTCTAAGGTGAACATTCCCAGCTACATAACTGTAATTCCTCATCCCTGGAAAAGTTCCAGTAAAACTCTTTTATCCCCTCTCCAAAGGTTTCATGTGCTTACTAACGTGGGTTTCCCAGTATTGGACACAATATTCCAGGTGGAGATGAACTAGTCTTTTCTATAGGTTTAATATAACATCCTATTCTACTCTGTGTCTTTAAAAATAAAGCCTAAGTATCTATTTGCTTTGTTAACTGTTTGTTAACCTGTTCAGCTAACTTCAAAGATTGCACACAAACACCCCAGGTCTCTCTTTTATTCTCACCACTTGTAAAGTGGTTCCATTTAGCTTATATTATCTCTCCTCATGCATCCGCATGCAGCTCACCATCACCTTCGCAAGGGCAATTATGGATGGACAATAAATGCTGGTCTAGTCAGTGACACCCACATCCCATGAACAAATAATAGAATTAGAATTTAGAATTAGAATATTACAGCGCAGTACAGGCCCTTCGGCCCTCGATGTTGCGCCGATCATCTGACCTACACTATTCCATTTACATCCATATGTCTATCCAATGACCACTTAAATGCCCTTAAAGTTGGCGAGTCTACTACTGTTGCAGGCAGGGCGTTCCACGCCCCTAATACTCTCTGCGTAAAGAAACTACCTCTGACATCTGTCCTATATCTTTCACCCCTCAACTTAAAGCTATGTCCCCTCGTGTTTGCCATCATCATCCGAGGAAAAAGACTCTCACTATCCACCCTGTCCAGCCCTCTGATTATCTTATATGTCTCTATTAAGTCACCTCTCCTCCTCCTTCTCTCTAACGAAAACAACCCCCAGTCCCTCAGCCTTTCCTCGTAAGACCTTCCTTCCATACCAGGCAACATCCTAGTAAATCTCCTCTGCACCCTTTCCAAAGCTTCCACATCCTTCCTATAATGCGGTGACCAGAACTGCACGCAATACTCCAGGTGCGGTCTCACCAGAGTTTTGTACAGCTGCAGCATGACCTCGTGGCTCCGAAACTCGATCCCCCTACTAATAAAAGCTAACACACCATATGCATTCTTAACAGCCCTATTAACCTGGGTAGCAACTTTCAGGGATTTATGTAGCTGGACACCAAGATCTCTCTGCTCATCTACACTACCAAGAATCTTCCCATTAGCCCAGTACTCTGCATTCCTGTTACTCCTTCCAAAGTGAATCACCTCACACTTCTCCGCATTAAACTCCATTTGCCATCTCTCAGCCCAGCTCTGCAGCCTATCTATGTCCCTCTGTACCCTACATCATCCTTTGGCACTATCCACAACTCCACCGACCTTCGTGTCATCCGCAAATTTACTAACCCACCCTTATACACCCTCATCCAGGTAATTTATAAAAATGAAAAACAGCAGTGGCCCCAAAACAGATCCTTGCGGTACACCACTAGAAACTATACTGCGGGATGAACATTTACCATCAACCACCACCCTCTGTCTTCTTTCAGCTAGCCAATTTCTGATCCAAAGCACTAATTCACCTTCAATCCCATACTTCTGTATTTTCTGCAATAGCCTACTGTGGGGAACCTTATCAAACGCCTTACTGAAATCCATATACACCACATCCACGGCTTTACCCTCATCCACCTGTTTGGTCACCTTGTCAAAAAACTCAATAAGGTTTGTGAGGCACGACCTACCCTTCACAAAACCGTGCTGACTATCTCTAATGAACTTATTCTTTCCAAGATGACTATAAATCCTATCTCTTATAACCTTTTCCAACATTTTACCCACAACCGAAGTAAGGCTCACAGGTCTATAATTACCAGGGCTGTCTCTACTCCCCTTCTTGAATAAGGGGACAACATTTGCTATCCTCCAGTCTTCCGGCACTATTCCTGTCGACAATGACGACATAAAAATCAAGGACAAAGGCTCTGCAATCTCCTCCCTGGCTTCCCAGAGAATCCTAGGATAAAGCCCATCTGGCCCAGGGGACTTATCTATTTTCACACTTTCCAAAATTGCTAACACCTCCTCCTTGTGAACCTCAATCCCATCTAGCCTAGTAGGCTGTATCTCAGTATTCTCCTCAACAACATTTTCTTTCTCGACTGTAAATACTGACGAAAAATATTCATTTAACACTTCCCCTATCTCCTCCGATTCCACACACAACTTCCCACTACTATCCTTGATTGGCCCTAACCTATCTCTCGTCATTCTTTTATTCCTGATATACCTATAGAAAGCCTTAGGGTTTTCCCTGATCCTATCCGCCAATGACTTCTCGTGTCCTCTCCTTGCTCTTCTTAGCCCTCCCTTTAGATCCTTCCTGGCTAGCTTGTAACTCTCAAGCGCCCGAACTGAGCCTTCACGTCTCATCCGAACATAAGCCTTCTTCTTCCTCTTGACAAGCGCTTCAACTTCTTTAGTAAACCACGGCTCCCTCGCTCGACAACTTCCTCCCTGCCTGACAGGTACATACTTATCAAGGACACGCAGTAGCTGCTCCTTGAATAAGCTCCACATTTCGATTGTTCCCATCCCCTGCAGTTTCCTTCCCGATCCTACGCATCCTAAATCTTGCCTAATCGCATCATAATTTCCTTTCCCCCAGCTATAATTCTTGCCCTGCTGTATATGCCTGTCCCTGCCCATCGCTAAGGTAAACCTAACCGAATTGTGATCACTATCACCAAAGTACTCACCAACTTCTAAATCTAACACCTGGCCGGGTTCATTACCCAGTACCAAATCCATTGTGGCATCGCCCCTGGTTGGCCTGTCTACATACTGTGTCAGAAAACCCTCCTGCACACACTGGTCAAAAACAGACCCATCTAAAGTACTCGAACTATAGTATTTCCAGTCAATATTTGGAAAGTTAAAGTCCCCCATAACAACTCCCCTGTTACTCTCGCTCCTGTCAAGAATCATCTTTGCTATCCTTTCCTCGACATCTCTGGAACTATTTGGAGGTCTATAGAAAACTCCCAACAGGGTGACCTCTCCTCTCCTGTTTCTAACCTCGGCCCATACTACCTCAGTAGACGAGTCCTCAAACGTCCTTTCTGCCGCTGTAATACTTTCCTTGATTAACAATGCCACACTCCCCCCCCCCCCCCCCTCTTTTACCCTCTTCTCTGTTCTTAGTGAAACATCTAAATCCCGGAACCCGCAACATCCATTCCTGTCCCTGCTCTACCCATGTCTCCGAAATGGCCACTACATCGAGATCCCAGGTACCATGCTCCAGGCGATGAAGTAGACACATTTTAAACCAAGCTCTTGCTTGCCAGTGCCCTCTTGTGTCTTTATAACCTTATCCCTGACCTCACTACTCTCAACATCCTGCACACTGGAACTACAATTTAGGTTCCCATCCCCCTGTTGAATTAGTTTCAACCCCCCCCCCCCCCCCCCCCCGAAGAGCACTAGCAAATCTCCCCCTCAGGATATTGGTACCCCTCTGGTTCAGGTGAAGACCATCCTGTTTGTAGAGGACCCAACTACCCCAGAAAGAGCCCCAATTATCCAGGAAACCAAAACCCTCCCTCCAACACCATCCCTGCAGCCACATGTTCAACTCCTCTCTCTCCCTCTTCCTCACTTGGCTAGCACGTGGCACGGGCAACAACCCAGAGATAACAACTCTGTTTGTTCTCGCTCTAAGCTTCCACCCTAGCTCCCAGAATTTCTGCCTTAAATCCCCATCTCTCTTCCTACCTATGTCGTTGGTGCCTATGTGTACCACGACTTGGGGCTGCTCCCCCTCCCCCTTGAGGATCCCAAAAACACGCTCCGAGACATCACGTACCCTGGCACCTGGGAGGCAACACACCAACCGTGAGTCTCTCTCGTTCCCACAAAAACTCCTATCTGTTCCCCTAACTATGGAGTCCCCAATGACTAATGCTCTGCTCCTCTTACCCCTTCCCTTCTGAGCAACAGGGACAGACTCTGCGCCAGAGACCCGTATCCCATTGCCTCATCACCTCACACTTCCCTGTATTAAATTTTATCTGCCACTTCTCTGCCCATTCTGATAGCCTATCTCTATCCTGTTGTAGGCAGTTTATATCATCCTCACTGTTTACCACTCCTCCAAGTTTGGTGTCATCGGCAAATTTTGAGATTCTACTCTGAATTCCAAGATCGAAGTAATGGTTCAATTGAATCTGAATAGACTGTTATATGAAAGTCCATGTAAACCCCATCAACACCATTGCCTTCATCAACTCTCTCTGTTACCACCTCAAAAACTCCAGCAAGTTAAACATGATTTTCCCTTAAGAAATCCATGCTGGCTTTCCTTTATTAACTCGCATTTGTCATGTGACTATTGATTTTGTCCCAAATTATTTTTTCTAAACGTTTTCCCACCACTGTAATTAAACTGACTGGTTTAACTGTAGTGGCTGGGCTTATCTCTACACCCTCTTTTGAACAAGGGTTTAACGTTTGCAATTCTCCAGCCCTCTGTCATCACCCCCGAGTCTAAGGAAGATTGAAAAATTATGGTCAGTACCTCTGCGATTTCCACCCTCACTTCCCTCAGTATCCTTGGATGCATGTTATCTAGTCCTTGTCTTTATCCACTTCAAGTACAGATAGCTTAACTAATACTTCCTCTTTGTCAATTTTAAACAACTCTAGTGTATGACTTACCTCCTCTTTCAACATTGCCTGGGTTGCATCTTAGAATTATAAAACGTTTATTGCACAGAAAGAGACCACTTGGCCCATCGTGCTACCTAAAAACGATCCACCCATTCTAATCCCACGTTCCAGAATTTGATAGATTTTGGCACATGAGGTGCATATTCCGATTGGAATGAGTTGTGGGTTCCTGCCTCAACTACCCTTTCGGGCAATGAATTCCAGACACCCACCACCCTCTGGGAGAAAGTAAAGTCCTCATCTACCCTATAGTCTTCTACCAAGCACTTTAAATCTATGCCACTTCGTCACTGATCTCTCTGCTAAGGTGAATAGACCCTTCACCTCCACTCCATCCAGGCCTCACGCAATTTTGTACATTTCAATCAGATCTTCCCCCTGCCTTCTCTGTTCCAAGGAGAAGAGCCCCAGACGATCGAACCTTTCTTCATAGATAAATTTTTACAATACTGGCAGCATCCTCGTAAATCTCCTCTGTACCCTCTCTAGTGCAATTACATCCTTTCTGTAATGAGGTGACCAGAACTGTACACAGTACTCAAGTTACGGTCTGACGAGTGAGTTCTACAGTTCCAGCGTAACCTCCCTGCTCTTTTATTTTATACTTCAGCTAATAAAGGAAAGAATTCCATATCTTCTGCCTTGCAAAAGATAGATGCAAAGTATTTATTTAGTGCCTCAACTATGCCCTCTGCCTCCATGTGTAAATCCCCTTTATGGTCCCAAATCGGCCCCATTCCTCCTTTTACTAACCTTTTACTATTTACAAGCCTATTGAAACTTTGGAATTTCTTTTAATGATAGCCGCCAGTCTCTTTTCATGCTCTCTCTTTGCTTCTCTTATTTGCTTTTTCACTTTCCTTCTTTTTTTTAATTCATTCACAGGATGTGGGCATCGCTGGCCAGGCCAGCATTTATTGCACACCCCTAATTGCCCTTGAGAAGGTGGTGGTGAGCTGCCTTCTTGAACCGCTGCAGTCCATGTTGGGTAGGTACACCCACAGTGCTGTTAGGAAGGGAGTTCCAGGATTTTGACCCAGTGACAGTGAAGGAACGGCGATATAGTTCCAAGTCAAGGTGGTGTGTGACTTGGTGGGGAATTTGCAGGTGGTGGTGTTCCCATGTATTTGCTGCCCTTGTCCTTCTAGTTGGTAGAGGTCGCGGGTTTGGAAGGTGCTGTCGAAGGAACCTTGGTGCATTGCTGCAGTGCATCTTGTAGATGGTACACACTTGTTGCCGCTGTGCGTCGGTGATGGAGGGAGTGAATGTTTGTAGATCGGGTGCCAATCAAGCGGGCTGCTTTGTCCTGGATGGTGTCGAGCTTCTTGAGTGTTGTTGGAGCTGCATCCATCCAGGTAAGTGGAGAGTATTCCATCACACTCCTGACTTGTGCCTTGTAGATGGTGGACAGGATTCGGGGAGTCAGGAGGTGAGTTACTCGCCTCGGGATTCCTAGCCTCTGACCTGCTTGTGTAGCCACGGTTTTTATATGGCTACTCCAGTTCAGTTTTCGGTCAATGGTAGCCCCTAGGATGTTGATAGTGGGGGATTCAGCTATGGTAATGCCGTTGAATGTCAAGGGAAGATGATTAGATTCTATTTTGTTGAAGATGGTCATTGCCTGTCACTTGTGTGGCACGAATGTTACTTGCCACTTATCAGCCCAAGCCTGGATATTGTCCAGGTCTTGCTGCATTTCTGCACAGACCGCTTCAGTATCTGAGGAGTCACGAATGGTGCTGAACATTGTGCAATCATCAGCGAACATCCCCACTTCTGACCTTATGATTGAAGATTCTGGACCTTCTATTTTCAGCCTGGTTCTCAATAGTATCTTTATCCAGCAAATTTCAGAAGTTTGAATATCAGTGAATAAAATTATCAACTTTTGTGCAACCGTCAAAGATCTGTGTGAATACACAAACGTCTCTCTGTCCCTGTCTCTTCATTTAATCCATTTGTCTACATTGCCTTCCCTTACACTTCTTACAAAACAACATCACTTCATACTTCACTGTGTTAAATTACTTCTGCCACGTCCCTACCCATTTTACCAGTCAGTCTCTGTCCTCCTGAAGTCTGTTACTATCCTTCACACTGCTTATTATCATTTCAGAGTTTCCTGCCATCTGAAAACTTTGACATTATCCCCTCTGTACATTGCCGATTGTATTAACATACAGCAACAGGGATCCCAACAGTGACCCTGGGGAACCCCACTGAGTACAGCACTCCAGACTGAACAATAACCATTCTCCACTACTCATTGCTTTCTGTCACTTAGCTGTTTTCCTGCATTCTGGCATTGAAAATAAAAGACAAGACTTCCATTTATGTAGCGCCTTTCATGGCCACTGCATGTCCCAAAGCAATTTACAACCAATGAGTACAATTCAACGCGTGGTCAGTCCTGTAATATAGGAAGGACAGCAACAGATTTCGTGTTACGACCACATGAGAACTCTGTCCAGGGGTCTTTTACTGTCGTAACCAGGCCTTATTGTAACAGGGTTTAATTTTAAACACACTGTGTTTTGAGCTTCCACTTTATGAATACTTGTTCACAACTTTACAATCATAAGGCAAAGAAATGAGCACAACCAGGCTTTCTATGTTTAAAGAAGAAAGAATGAAATTTGTTAAACCTTCAACTTAAACTCTAGTATGGTTCACGCCCACGGATATACGATGTGCCAACACTAGCATGCACATGCAATATAAACATGCAAATAGGGACAGAAAAGAGCAGAACAGAAGATAAGGAGAACAGTTTGAGGCAATATCTTGTCACTGTTTCTCGAGCTCGCTGTATTCCTTGATTGAAGATCTGATCTTGCATTTCGTTGGGACCCAGTAGTCTTCGTAAAACCTTTTTCACGGAGAAAACCATTCTCTCTTTAAGTTTCATGTGTTTTTACAAGATTCAGTTCCGTGGGAAAAGATGAAGGCAGGCAGACAGGAGAGGTGATGTTCTCAGTCCATGAACACATGTTGTTCTGAGTTCATAATCTGTTTTCCAGTTTAAAACACCCCGAGTCGTCCAGCAGGTGGCCACGTGACCGACTGGCCTGACCAGGTCTCTTTCTGTGTATTGGGGCAGGTACTGGCTCCCTTTGTTTTCACATTGTCTGGTAGTATTCAATCATCTTTCCGGTCATGGACTTACAATGTTTAAGTTTTAATGTTCATGTGGTGAAATTACGTGTGCCTCAGTCTTGGCAGGCGGGGGTTTGCCTGACACCTCAACACCCAGGGAACGAAGTGCCATTTAAAGACAAGCGGTGCATTTCATAACAGAGTCTGAGAAATATAAGATATAGAAAGGCCATTCATTCACCAATCTTAACCTTATTAAACATGGACTGTTCTAGTTGCCAAGTCTTCTGTAATCTTTCCCTTTCTTTCTCCTCAGGACAGCTGTGGGGGTGGGAGTGGGTCTATCCTGAACTCCCTGATTCATGCAAAGACTTTTGTCTTCAGGGGATGGGTGGTTCCCTTTCCCTCTGACTGTGGGGGAGGAGTCTTTTTTACTCTCCACTTTGATCTCTGGGACAGTCCTACCTGCAGGTATTTGTGACACTTCGACTGCGTGAGTAAGGAGGACTTTGCAGGGTCGACAGGGCTGGGTTTGTCATTGTCATTTCTAGTGCCTAGGTCGATGCCGGGTGGGCCATACGGTTTCATTCCTTTTTATTGCCTTCGCAGTAATGAGATGCAACTGAGTGGCTGGCTAGGCCATTTCAGAGGGCATGTAAGGGTCAACAACATTGTTGTGGGTCTGGAGTAACATGTCGGTCGGAAAAGGTAAGGACAGCAGATTTCCTTCCCTAAAGGACATTTGTGAACCTTTTGTGTCACTGGAGTGTTTCCATCTTCTATCACTCCCATATCCAAAGATGGCTGAAAGATTCTGAACAGTGCCTCTGCTATTTGCACCATACCTTTCCTCAGCAACCCTCATACATCCCATCCAGACCAGGTAAATGTTCAACTTTGTTGTGGTGCAAAAAGTTTTAGATTGAAAGTGGTTAACTGAACCTGTTTTTTAGTGACTGTAATTAATGTCAGTCTCCATGGACCTGAACTGTGTCACTGGAGGGTTTCCTTCTTCTGTTAATAAGGGGCTCCTTTCAATCTGTTATTTCATAGTATCAGCGGGAGCACAACCTCCTGCACGAAAAGATATCAGTGGCGAGAGAGAGAGAGAGAGAGAGAGAGAGAGAGAGAAAGGATAGATCAGAATCTGAGAACAATAGATTGGAATGTTACAACAATGATTTGGAGGAAAGTATAGGTGGTCTGAATAGCAAGTTTGCAGACGACACTAAGATTGGTGGAGTAGCAGATAGTGAAGGGGACTGTCAGAGAATACAGCAGAATATAGATAGATTGGAGAGTTGGGCAGAGAAATGGCAGATGGAGTTCAATCGGGGCAAATGCGAGTTGATGCATTTTGGAAGATCCAAATCAAGAGTGAACTATGAAGTAAATGGAAAAGTCCTGTGGAAAATTGATGTCCAGAGAGATTTGGGTGTTCAGGTCCACTGTTCCCTGAAGGTGGCAACGCAGGTCAATAAAGTGGTCAAGAAGGCATATGGCATGCTTTCCTTCATCGGACGGGGTATTGAGTACAAGAGTTGGCATGTCATGTTACAGTTGTATAGGACTTTGGTTGGGCCTCATTTGTAATACTGCGTGCAGTTCTGGTCGCCACATTACCAAAAGGATGTGGATGCTTTGGAGAGGGTGCAGAGGAGGTTCACCAGGATGTTGCCTGGTATGGAGGGCGCTAGCTATGAAGAGAGGTTGAGTAGATTAGGATTATTTTCATTAGAAAGATGGAGGTTGAGGGGGGACCTGATTGAGGTGTACAAAATCATGAGAGGTATAGACAGGGTGGATAGCAAGAGGCTTTTTCCCAGAGTGGGGGATTCAATTACTAGAGGACCCGAGTTCAAAGTGAAAGGGGAAAAGTTTAGGGGGAATATGCGTGGAAAGTTCTTTACGCAGAGGGTGGTGGGTGCTTGGAACGCGTTGACAGCGGAGGTGGTAGATGCGGGCACGATGGCATCTTTTCAGATGTATCTAGACAGATACATGAATGGGCAGGAAGTAAAGAGATACAGACCCTTAGAAAATAGGCGACATGTTTAGATAGAGGATCTGGATCAGCGCAGGCTTGGAGGGCCGAAGGGCCTGTTCCTGTGCTGTAATTTTCTTTGTTCTTTGTTCTTTGTTCCAACAATGGATCAGAATCTGAGAACAATAGATTGGAATGTTACAACAATGGATCAGACTCTGAGAACAAAAGATTGGAATTTTACAACAATCGGTCAGAATCTGAGGACAGTAGACTGGAATGTTACAACAATGGGTCAGAATCTGAGAACAATAGATTGGAATGTTACAACAATGGACAGCAGGACTTCCTGCACTTGGTTTGGCTTGCTTACTGTAGATTGGATAACATTAGAATATCGGGTCTTTTATGCTCTGAGGATGATTCAATGTATTTTCTATCCCATCCTCGCTATTATTTGTATCCCTGGTAAGTCTCAGTATCCTGCTATTAGATTCATTAACCATATTTCACTGATTTCGTGTTCTTGTCAATTAAAAGCATGAGAAGATTGTCGTCATTATCTTCAGTTACTGTCACAAACTCTATTCCCTATCCACGATCTGCATCCCCCTCACTGGCCGTTGACTGAGGTGGAACCAGGAAGTTTTCAACCTCTGGTACTTGTTAAATGCTGAGCTGAGTTCATCCCCATTTCCCCTCCATTCCCAACCCTGTCTATTGTTACGGCCAGGTGAAGAGGGGTCACAGTCACCCCTCTTGTCCTTCCTCTTATTTGACTGCAACAGTCTTTGTCCTTTTTAAACAGTGGATGTGCTTACTATCTCAGTGAGTATTTTACCTTTTACCTTTGGTGTGATGGTGAAGGATCCGATCGGACCAGTTCTCTTGAGTTTGAACACGGAATAGCTGAGTTTATTATACTTAACAATCTAAACCCGATCTAAATAAAATCATAAAAAATAACCGCGCATTTATGCACACACTCACACGGGAATCACACAGAAATAATTTCCAAAGTGAGAAGTATATTTGTGGTTGGATTGGAATCCAGAATTAATATTATAAATAAATTACTCATTCTGTGAGGTTGGACGATTCGGTGGTCTTCTGGCTGAAGTTGTATTCTTGAAGTCTTTGGCTGGTTAAAGTGCATTTGTGGCAGGTACACATGGCTCAGTGTTTTCTTGGAGGCAGATTTGTAGGTAGCTTTCTTCCCCTGGTTACTCTGTCTGTAGCAAACTGTCGGCTTGCAGGGCCCACTGTCGCATGTGGTTTTCAAACTTGTGTTGTTAGGTGGAGAGAGAGACGGAGAGAGAGAGGCGGGGACACAGCCCTTCTGCTTCTGCACAGTTTGAATCACTGGCTTGTCTGTCTTTGTCCAGGGTAAACTCCCAGCTTTCACAGAGATACACAGAAGGTCCCATGACTGCCTCTGTGTAATCTTTGTACCCTGATAATGAGATTCAAAGTTAGAAATTCTATCTCCCCAGTGCTCAGGATACCAGTATTTACTGTTGGAGAAGATTTCTCTTTCAAAGTCAATGTGTCAGGATGGCCTTGTATGCCGTGTTAATGATTGTAAGCTTAGGTAATTCAATCACTGGAGCAAGCCAGTGATTCAGATCCAGGCTCATAAGATATGTGTCTCCTGCTGGAGGCCTTGGAATGTGAAAAGGTGTTTCAGATAACAATTGTGGTGGCAATCTTGGCTGCCTGTTTTTTCAAGGTTAACTGCAGGATTTTCTCCATTAAATGATTAGTGTAAGTTTCCAACCGATGAATTAAAATTCCTCATTGGGCATATGGTGTTATGTTGACACTGCCACAGCACATGGAAAGAAAAGTGAGAATAGGAACATTTCATGACAGAATTGTGGGAAGAAATGGAAGGAAACAAACATTCATTCTCAATAATAACTTCTCAAATTCACACATTAATCTTAGAATTACTGCAGCTGACATTGTCAGTTTCAGTTTGATTTAGATTTAGAGATACAGCACTGAAACAGGCCCTTCGGCACACCGAGTCTGTGCCGACCATTAACCACCCATTTATACTAATCCTACACTAATCCCATATTCCTACCAAACATCCCCACCTGTTCCTATATTCCCCTACCACCTACCTATACTAGTGGCAATTTATAATGGCCAATTAACCTATCAACCTGCAAGTCTTTTGGCTGTGGGAGGAAACTGGAGCACCCGGAGAAAACCCACGCAGACACAAGGAGAACTTGCAGTACTGATATAATTGTGTTGGAGTTTTGTCTGGGATGGTTATGTGTCAGGTTTGATCCTGGTTGTTCTTGCAGAGTTCTGCTTTGAACTGTTGGGTTATATTTGCTTTGAGTTTAAGACCTGATCATTGGGTTCTTAGCTTTCTGGTGAGGTACACAGGAGCTGTTTACTTCAGGGTATTTTCCGTTCCAATTTCCCTTTACGATGGTGAGGATCTTTTTTTCTGATCTGCCCTATGTCTTCGGAGTCATTACCGCTCGCTAGGGTCTGTCAAACTTTCACTGCACTCTCTTGTGGCACTTTGACTAGGTGAGGCATCTCAAGGGAACTTTCCTTGCCCTTGCACGTTTCTGTAATTGCTGTGAGCAGCCTTTTTAGGGTGCTTCTTTGACCTGCATTTAAGGAAGAGAGCGTGTGGTCTAATCTATCTAACATTTCAGGTTTGGCTAATCGGAGAGTAGGGGATTCTAGTTGGGAATTCTCCTGGCCCTCCTCTAACCTGTCCTCACGATTCTTTTTAATCCTTCCCTCCTGATCGTCTGACAGATCTGTACTTGTCTGTCCCCTCCACAGCCTTTACCTTTTTCCTTTGGTCTGGGTGTCAATTAAATAATTAACCTGAGTATTCCTTTTGCCACTCGATATGGACCACTGAACTGGGATTTCAGGGGTTCACCCTGCAGTGAGAGTAGTAACAATACATGGTCTCTGGGCTGAAATGTTCTAGCCTTGGCATTTTCGTCTGCTTATCTTTTCATAGCTGCCTGAGAGGTCTTTCGGTGTCCCTGAGCCATTGCACACGCTCTCGTGAGCCACTCCCAGAGCATGGAAATGTTGTCTAAAATGGAAGACACATCCCTGTGTCCCAAAAACCTCTCCTTGTTTCGTTTAAGAGTACCTCTCGCTTCGTGTCCATAAACTAACTCAAAGAGACTAAAGCCAGTGGACTCATTAGATAAGTCCCTGGTCACCAACAGGTGAAATCCCAGCCCTTTGTCCCAGTCATGGGGTTACTCATAGCAGTATGGCCTGATCATTGTCTTTAGGGTCTGGTGGTACTGCTCCAAAGCCCCTTGTGACTGTGGGTGATAGGCTGAGGACTTTAGCAGGGTTATGTCCAGAATATCCATGAGCTTTTCAAAAATACTTGACGTAAAATGTGTGTCCTGGTCCATCTGGATCTCAGCAGGCAGCCCATATCGGGTAAAGAATTGGGTTAGCCCCTCCACCACTACCTTGGTAGAGATTGTTCTTTGGGAGAATGGCCTCTGAGAATCGGGTCACCATGTCCATAATGGTGAGAAGATACTGGTAATCCCGTTTTGTTTTCAGCAGGTGTCCCACACAATCCACCAGCATTCTGCTGAAGGGTTCTTGTATGGGAATTAGGGGTGCAAGTTTTATTGCAGGTTGGGACTTCCCCAGAACCTGGCACGTGTGACCAGTTTGACAGAACTCCACTACATCTTTGTGGAGTTATAGTCAGTCAAAACGCTGTGTTATGCGGCTTTGATTTTTCATGCACTGGCATGTCCATCCATTAGAAGGTCGTGGGCCATTCTTATTATTTCTTAAAGGGACCTCAGCGGCACCACTCTCTGGAGATCCACTGTCCACTCTTCATCCGCAGGACTGTGAGGAGGTGTACACTTCCTCATCAGCACCTCACTCTTTAAATAGGAGCACTCTGCAACTCCCTCTGCTTCAGCTTTGGTTTGGACAGACTGTGCTAACATTGCACTGTATTTTTAACACTGGATCAGGTTGTTGAGACTCAACTAAGGAAAATCTGTTTAACACATCCTTTCGGTCCTCTAACATTCCAAAGAAGATTTCACAATCAGGGAGAATACCTGGGACCTTCTCCTGTAAATGCTCTGTCTCCCTGACCTCTTTTGGTCTCTCTAGAACCACTGGGGAAGCTGCCACCTTTTCCCCCTGTCAGATCATTACCCAGGAGCAGGTCGACCCATACACTGATAAACTAGGGACAATCCCGATGGTTAACTGTCCTGAAATTAGGTCACACTCCAAGTGCAGCCGATATAAAGGTATGGACATATACTGACTTCTGATACCATTCACTAACAGTCTAGCATTCACTGCACTCTCTGGGGGAAAGCTCATGCCTTTTCCCAGCAGAAGGAATTGGGTGACCCCTGTATCCCTGAGTATGATTATGGACTTGCCTGCCTCACTCAAGGGGTATGGGGTCACTTATCCTTGGGAAAAGTTCCTGCTAACTCTCAGGGAATTTGTTAAGTTTTCCCACACTCTCTGTGGTAGTTTTACTGGGTCTGACTGCCACAGTGAAAGACACATCTTGATCTGCTGTGCTTTCCATCAGGGCCCTTTTATCTGCACTTATCTGGTGGACCCTGTTTAATCCTACAGGTTTTCCCATAACTTGCAGCATTCAGCTCCATGGTGACCTTCCTTATTACAGTGGAAACACACAGATCTTCATCCGTTACTCCTGCTCGCAGTACCGTCCGATTTGGCCTGAGGATGGGCCCCTGTATTTCCCGCTTTTCCTTCTTGCCCATGGCTGTTCGGGCTCCTATCACTCTCCCACCTTTTATTCTCGGATCTTTGGGATGACTGGGGAAGGGTTTCCCTTTGGGGTAAGGCCTTCTGTACAAAGGAAAATTCATCGGCCAGAATTGCAACCTGTCTGGCTCTTTGAACCTTTTGTTCCTTTATGTGGGTTCTAATGGGAGGTGGCCTGCCTTAATACAGTGGAAACTCCTCGAGAACGATCACCACTCTGAGGTTTTCATACGTGGGCTCTATCTTGACTGTCCATATCTACTGGTCAAAAGTAAACTCAAAAATGCATTGTAAAATCTTCTAACGGTACGTATGAAGGAAACATTTAGCAAAGACAAATGTGGGTCCATTACAGGCAGAGTCAGGAGAATTTATAATGGAGAATAGAGAAATGGTAGAGAAGCTAAATGATTATCTTGTGTCTTTCTTCACTGTGGAGGATACAAGAAATCTCCCAGAATTAGAGATCCAAGGGATTTGGGAGAATGAGGAATTGAAGGAAATTAGTATTAGTAAGAAGTTGTATTGGCGAATTTAATCGTGCTGAAGGTTGATAATTCATCAAGATCTGATATTCTACATCCCAGAGTGTTGAAGGAAGTAGTTATGGGGATTGTAGATACATTGGTGATCCACTTTCAAAATTCTGTCAGTTCTGGAACGCCTCCTGCAGATTGGAAGGTCGCAAATGACACCCCACTATTGAAGAAGGGAGGGAAAAAGAAAATTGGGAATTACACACCTGTTATGCTTCCATCAGTACTAGGGAAAGTGCTGGAATCTATTCTAAAGTATGTGATAAATGGATCTGATTGGGCAGAGTCAACATGGATTTATGAATAGGAAATCATTCATGCTGAACCTGTTGGAGTTTTTTTTAGGATGTTACTCACAGAATAGAAAAGGGGAGCTGGTGGATTTTCAGAAAGCATTTGATAAAGTGCACCACAGGAGCTTGGTAAGCAAAACTAAAACACATGGAAAAGGAGGTAATATACTGACATGCAGTAAGGATTGGTTAACAGGCAGGAAACAGAGTAGGAATAAAAGGGTCATTCTTGCGTTGGCAGGATGAGACTAGTGGGGTACCGCAGGGAACAGTACTTGGGCCCCAGCTGTTCACAATATATATCGATGATTTGGGTATGGGGACCAAAGTAATATGTTCAAGTTTGCAGATTGCACAAAACTAGGTGGGAATGTGAGTTGTGAGGAAAATGCAAAGCGGCTTCAAGGGGATTTGGACAGACTTAGTGAGTGGGCAAGAACATGGTAGATGGAATATAATGCGGAAAAATGTGAGGTGGGCCACTTGGGTAGAATGAATAGATGTGCAGAGTATTTCTTAAATGGTAAGAGATGAGAAAGTGTAGATGTACAAAGGGACCTGGGTGTCCTTGTCAATAGGTCACTTAAAGCTAACATGCAGGTGCAGCAAGCATTTAGGAAGGCTAATGTATGTTACTTTTATCGTTAGAGGATTTGAATACAGGAGTAGTGAAGTCTTGATTCAATTGTATAGAACCTTGGTTAGATCGCACCTGGAGTACTGTGTGCAGTTTGGGTCCCCTTACCTGAGGAAGGATATTATGACCATAGAGGGACTGCAACAAAGGTTCACCAGACTTGTTCCTGGGATGGCGGGACTGTTCTACGGAAAGGGATTGAAGAAACTGAACATGTATTCTCTAGAGTTTCGAAGAATGAGCGGTGATCTCATTGAAACCTACAAAATACTTAAAGGGATAGACAAGGCAGCTAAGATGTTTCCCCTGGTTGGGGAATCTAGAACAAAGGGACACAAATTCAAAGCCACTTAGGACAGAGATGAAGAGTAATTTCTTTACTCAGAGGGTTGTGAACCTTTGGAATTCTCTACCCCTCTGTGGAAGCACAGTCATTGCTATGTTTAAAGTATAGATTGACAGATTTCTAAATACCACTGACAGAAGGGGATATGAGGATAGTGTGGGAAAAAGGCAGTGAAGAGGATGATCCGCCATGATCATATTGAATGGTGGAGCAGGATCGATGGGACGAATGGTTGAATTCAGATTCCATGTTCCTATATTCCTTAGCTGCGTAACTGCTTCCAACTCGAGGTCAGTTTAGTCAGGCTGCTTTCCAAGGGTTCAGAATGTTTTACTGAACACTTCGGATGCTATCTCATATACACCCAGGATAGCATTTTTAGTCATCTCATAATCTGATGAACTTTTATCTGGCAGCACTGAATAAACCTCATGGGCTTTGCCTGTTATTTTGTTTTGTAAAAATAGCATCCCGCTCTCTTCCGACCATTTCAGCTGCTTTGCAAGCTTATCAAAAGTGGTGAAAAATTCTGCCACATGCACCTCATTGAACTTTGGAATGAACTGGGAGAAGTTTAAGAGATCAGCACATGGTCCTGAGCGAGGGGCAGCTCCCACACTAGCTGTGCTTTGACTGGGTGTACTGGGTCTTCCTTTAGTTGATTTGAACTGCCTTAACTTCCTTTTCTCCTTCTTCCTCTGGAACACTTTCATTTTTTCCCTTTCTTGACAATCACTCTGCTCTTTCTCGCTCACACTGGAATTTAATTCTCGTCTTTTCTGCTCTAGTTTTACCTTAGCTAACATTACTCTATCTGTTAGTGATTCTAACCCTGTTTGAGTCTTCAGCTTCAAGTGAAAAATGGTTGTCCACAAGTCTTAGGAATTCAGGTTTCCGAGCTTTTGGAACAAGAGAAATCCCGAACTGTCCAGCTATATTACTCAACTTTTCAACAGATTGGGGTTTTAACCTGTACCAAGTTATTTCAGTCTGCATGCAACTCCCTTATTGCGAATGTAACTGATTTATTCAAAAAGGGAGAGAGCCAGAAATCAGGAAAAATTATGAGGGGCATTGATAGGGTAGGTAGGAAGAAACGTTTCCCTTAGCGGAGGTGTCAATAACCAGGGGGGCATTGATTTAAGCTTAGGGACAGGCAGTTTAGAGGGAATTTGAGGGGAAAAATCACCCAGAGGGTGTTTGGAATCTGGAGCACACTACCTGAATGGAAGGAAGAGGCAGGACTCTTACAACATTTCCGAAGTATTTAGATGAGCACCTGAAAAGCCATTGCATACAAGGTTACGGGGCAGGTGCTGGAAAATGGGATTAGAATTTACAGGCTTGATGGCCGACACAGATAAAGTGGGGCGAGGGGACTGTTTCTGTGCTGTAAAACTCTGTGCCTCTATGACACTTCTAATTTGCCGTTTGTTGTCGGGTTACGATCTCTAGAACCTCCAGATTTCTGCTGCAGCCAGGTGAGGAGGGGTCCCAGGCTCTCTTCTTGTCCTGTATTTTATTTGATCACAACGGGGTTTATTCCTTTTTAGCACTGGACGTGCTGACCACCTCAGTGAATATTTTACCTTTTACCTTTTGTGATAGTGAAAGAACCAATCAGACAGGTTTTCGTGATTTTAAACATGAGGTGAGTTTATTATACTTTAAAATCTAAACTGAATCTAAATAAAATAACAACAATATAAGGTACACATTCATGCACACACTCACACGCAAATCACACAAACAGGTTATAGAGTGAGAAATAAATTTATATTTGGATTGGAGTCCAGAATAAATTAAAAATAAAAAAAGTCTGTGTGATTGGATAATTCTGTGGTCTGCGCCTTTGCCATCCTTATTTATGAGTGTCATCTCATCGACAAGATTTGAAATTGTTTATTTTTACGTATAAGTCTCCATCACCTGTATATCTATCCACATGTCAGGAAGAGCACTGATTCTAATACTAACCCCTGAGAAACAACATTGTATAATCCCTCTCCCCCAGTCTGAACAATGTCTGTTCACCACTTCTCTCTGCTTTCTGTCCCTGAGTCAGTGTCATATCCACATTATCACTGTCACAATAATCCACGTCTTCCATTTTCATAACAAGTCTATGAAATGTCATTTGATCACAGGCCTTTTGATAGTCCAGATACATAACAGGAAACACACTATCCTCATCAACACTCACAGTTATGTCATCAACTAACTTGATCAATATTATTAGACATGATTTTCCATGAACCAATCCGTGCTGTTTATCATTTAATATCACATGTTTTTCCAAGAAAGATATATTTTTTGTATTGGTTTACGGCCTCTAGTAATATCCAACCACCGGCATTAGACTGACTGGTCAGTAGGTACAGGTTTATCTGATGTCTCCTTTTTAAAGCAGGGTGTAACATTTACAACCCTCCAGTCCTCTGTCATCACTCCCAGATCCAAGGAGGATTGAAAGCTTCTGGCCAGTGCCCGTATTTCCACCATTCCTTCCGTCAACAAACGTCATATATCCCATCTAGACTGGGATCCCACCTAAATCTTCTACACAATTGTGGTACAAAAAGTATTGGATTGAAAAGGGTTAACATAACCTGTTTGCTCATTGACTGTAATTAATGTCAGTCACTAAGGACCCTAAGTGTGTCACTGGAGGGTTTCCCTGTTCCATTAATAAGGGACTCCTTTCAATGTGCCAGCTCATAGTGTCAGCGGAAGCATCACTGTCAGCACGAACAGGGATCCATCACTGCAGAGAGAGAGAGAGGATCGATCAGAATCTGAGAACAATAGATTAGAATGTTGCAACAAAGGACAATTTCTCCTCTTCGTTTGGCCTGGTTGCTGCAGATTATTTTTGGATAACATTAGAATTGCGGATCTATTATGCTCTGAAGATGATTCAATTTATTTACTATCCCATCCCCGCTATTATTGGTGTCCCTGGTAAGTCTCTGTATCCAACTATTCGATCTATAAACCATATTTCACTGATCTAGTATTCTTGTCATGTAAAGATTTGGAAGAGTTAAGCCATTGTCTTCAGTCTCTGTCACAAAGTCCACTCTGCATTAACTATTTGCATTTCCCTCCCTACCCAATGTATGTGGCAGAAACACACTGCAAACCTCCATAAACCACAACCCATCCAGAACTCTGCTGCCTGGATCCTAACTCACACCAAATCCCGATCACCCATCATCCCTGTGCTCACTGATCTACAGTGGCTCCCGGTCTGGCAGCACCTTAATTTTAATATTCTCATTCTTGTGTTCGAATCCCTCCATGGACTCACCCCTCCAATTAGTTTCTTTCTTCTGCACATTTCACAAGTTATTGAAAATCTTAACCCTTCAAGTCTATTTCCTATTCCCTTTTTGAAGTGAGCTGTTTTCACTCCATATGTTCCCCTGACCTGATTTTCACTCTATGACGGCACTGGTGCCAACGCGATGGAACCCTGAACAAGAACAAAGAACAAAGAAAATTATAGCACAGGAACAGGCCCTTCGGCCCTCCAAGCCTGCGCCGATCCAGATCCTCTATCTAAACATGTCGCCTATTTTCTAAGGGTCTGTATCTCTTTGCTTCCTGCCCATTCATGTATCTGTCCAGAAACATCTTAAAAGACGCTATCGTGCCCGCATCTACCACCTCCGCTGGCAACGCATTCCAGGCACCCACCACCCTCTGCATAAAGAACTTTCCACGCATATCACCCCTAAACTTTTCCCCTTTCACTTTGAACTCGTGACCCCTAGTAATTGAATCCCCCACTCTGGGAAAAAAGCTTCTTGCTGTCCACCCTGTCTATACCTCTCATGATTTTGTACACCTCAATCAGGTCCCCCCTCAACCTTCGTCTTTCTAATGAAAATAATCCTAATCTACTCAACCTCTCTTCATAGCTAGCGCCCTCCATACCAGGCAACATCCTGGTGAACCTCCTCTGCACCCTCTCCAAAGCATCTACATCCTTTTGGTAATGTGGCGACCAGAACTGCACGCAGTATTCCAAATGTGGCCGAACCAAAGTCTTAGACAACTGTAACATGACCTGCCAACCCTTGTACTCAATACCCCGTCCGATGAAGGAAAGCATGCCGTATGCCTTCTTGACCACTCTATTGACCTGCGTTGCCACCTTCAGGGAACAATGGACCTGAACACCCAAATCTCTCTGGACATCAATTTTCCCCAGGACTTTTCCATTTACTGTATAGTTCACTCTTCAATTGGACCTTCCAAAATGCATCACCCCGCATTTGCCCTGATTGAACTCCATCTGCCATTTCTCTGCCCAACTATCCAATCTATTTATATTCTGCTGTATTCACTGACAGTCCCCTTCACTATCTGCCACTCCACCAATCTTAGTGTCGTCTGCAAACTTGCTAATCAGACCACCTATACTTTCCTCCAAATCATTTCTGTATATCACAAACAACAGTGGTCCCAACACGGGTCCCTGTGGAACACCACTGGTCAAACGTGTCCATTTTGAGAAACTCCCTTCCACTGCTAATCTCTGTCTCCTGTTGCCCAGCCAGTTCTTTATCCAAAACAAAAACAAGAAATGCTGGATTCACTCAGCAGGTCTGGCAGCATCTGTGGAAAGAGAAGCAGAGTTAACGTTTCGGGTCAGTGACCCTTCTTCGGAACCATCTTTATCCATCTGGCTAGTACACACTGGACCCCATGCGACTTCACTTTCTCCATCAGCCTACCATGGGGAGCCTTATCAAACGCCTTACTGAAGTCCATGTATATGACATCGACAGCCCTTTCCTCATCAATCAACATTGTCACTTCCTCAAAGAATTCTATTAAGTTGGTAAGACATGACCTTCCCTGCACAAAACCATGTTGCCTATCACTGATAAGCCCATTTTTTCCAAATGGGAATAGATCCTATCCCTCAGTATCTTCTCCAGCAGCTTCCCTACCACTGACGTCAGGCTCACCGGTCTATAATTACCAGGATTTTCCCTGCTACCCTTCTTAAACAAGGGGACGACATTAACAGTTCTCCAGTCCTCCGGGACCTCACCCGTGTTTAAGGATGCTGCAAAGATATCTGTTAAGGCCCCAGCTATTTCCTCTCTCGCTTCCCTCAGTAACCTGGGATAGATCCCATCCGGACCTGGGGACTTGTCCACCTTCATGCCTTTCGGAATACCCAACACTTCCTCCCTCCTTATGCTGACTTGACCTAGAGTAATCAAACATCTGTCCCTAACCTCAACATCCGTCATGTCCCTCTCCTCGGTGAATACCGATGCAAAGTACTCGTTTAGAATCCCACCCATTTTCTCTGACTCCAAGCATAACTTTCCTCCTTTGTCCTTGAGTGGGCCAATCCTTTCTCTAGTTACCCTCTTGCTCCTTATATATGAATAAAAGGCTTTGGGATTTTCCTTAACCCTGTTTGCTGAAGATATTTCATGACCCCTTTTAGCCCTCTTAATTCCTCATTTCAGATTGGTCCTACATTCCCGATATTCTTTCAAAGCTTTGTCTTTCTTCAGCCTCCTAGACCTTATGTATGCTTACTTTTTCCTCTCGTCTCGTCTCACAATTTCACCTGTCATCCATGGTTCCCTAATCTTGCCATTTCTATCCCTCATTTTCACAGGAACATGTCTCTCCTGCTCGCTAATCAACCTCTCCTTAAAAGACTCCCACATATCAAATGTGGATTTACCTTCAAACAGCTGCTCCCAATCTACATTCCCCAGCTCCTGCCGAATTTTGGTGCAGTTGGCTTTCCTCCTATTTAGCACTCTTCCTTTGGGACCACTCTCGTCTTTGATTAGATTAGATTAGATTAGAGATACAGCACTGAAACAGGCCCTTCGGCCCACCGAGTCTGTGCCGAACATCAACCACCCATTTATACTAATCCTACACTAATCCCATATTCCGACCAAACATCCCCACCGTCCCTATATTTCCCTACCACCTACCTATACTAGTGACAATTTATAATGGCCAATTTACCTATCAACCTGCAAGTCTTTTGGCTTGTGGGAGGAAACCGGAGCACCCGGAGAAAACCCACGCAGACACAGGGAGAACTTGCAAACTCCACACAGGCAGTACCCGGAATCGAACCCGGGTCCCTGGAGCTGTGAGGCTGCGGTGCTAACCACTGCGCCACTGTGCCGCCCTAAGTATTGTCCATGAGTATTCTAAAACTTACGGAATTGTGATCACTATTCCCAAAGTAGTCCCCTACTGAAACTTCAACCACCTGGCCGGGCTCATTCCCCAACATCAGGTCCAGTATGGCCCCTTCCCGAGTTGGACTATTTACATACTGCTCTAGAAAACTCTCCTGGATGCTCCTTACAAATTCTGCTCCATCTAGACCTCTAACACGAAGTGAATCCCAGTCAATGTTGGGAAAATTAAAATCTCCTATCACCACCACCCTGTTGCTCCTACATCTTTCCATAATCTGTTTACATATTTGTACCTCTATCTCACGCTCGCTGTTGGGAGTCCTGTAGTACAGCCCCAACATTGTTACCGCACCCTTCCTATTTCTGAGTTCTGCCCATATTGTCTCACTGCTCGAGTCCTCCATATTGCCCTCCTTCAGCACAGCTGTGATATCCTCTTTGACCAGTACTGCAAATCCCCCGCCGCTTTTACCTCCCTCTCTATCCCGCCAGAAGCATCGATATCCTGGGATATTTAGTTGCCAATCATGACCTTCCCTCAGCCAAGTCTCAGTAATAGCAATAATATCATACTCCCAGTTACTAATCCAGGCCCTAAATTCATCTGTCTTACCTACTACACTTCTTGCATCAAAACAAATGCACCTCAGACCACCAGTCCCTTTCTTTCATCATCTGCTCCCTGCCTACTTTTTCCCTTAGTCATGCTGACTTCATTATCTAGTTACTTGCAGGCTTTAGTTTCTACCACCTTACTGTCCACTGACCTCATTTGGTTCCCATCCCCCTGCCACATTATTTTAAACCCTCCCCAACAGCGTTAGCAAAAGCACCCCCAAGGACATTGGGTCCAGTCCGGCCAAGGTGTAGACCGTCCAATTTGCAATAGTCCCACTTCCCCAGAAACGGTCCCAATGTCCCAAAAATCTGAACCCCTCCCTCCTGCACCATCTCTCAAGCCACGCATTCATCCTGACTATTCTTTCATTTCTACTCGGACTATCACGTGGAACTGGTAGCAATCCTGAGGTTACTACCTCTGAGGTCCTACTTTTTAACTTGGCTCCTAACTCCCTAAATTCTGCTTGTCGGACCTCATCCCGTTTTTTACCTATGTCATTGGTGCCTTTGTGCACAATGACAACTGGCTGTTCACCCTCCACTTTCAGAATGTTCTGCAGCCGATCTGAGACATTCCTGACCCGTGCATCTGGGAGGCAACATACCATTCGGGAGTCTCGTTTTCGACCACAGAACCGCCTTTCTACTCCCCTTACAATCGAATATCCTATGACTATAGCCCTTCCACTCTTTTTCCCGCCCTTCTGAACAGCAGAGCCAGCCACGGTGCCATGGACCTGGCTACTGCTGCCTTCCCCTGATGAGCCATCTCCCTCAACAGTATCCAAAACGGTATACCTGTTTTGGAGGGAGATGACCGCAGGGGACTCCTGCGCTGCCTTCCTGCTCTTTCTCTGCCTTTTGGTCACCCATTCCCTTTCACCCTCAGCAATCCTAATCTGTGGTGTGGCCAATTCGCTAAACGTGCTATCCACGACCTCCTCAGCAACGCGGATGCTCCAAAGTGAGTCCATCCGCAGCTCCAGAACCGTCATGCAGTCTAACAAGAGCTGCAGCTGGACACACTTCCAGCACGTGAAGGAGTCAGGGACATCAGCCGTGTCCCTGAGCTCCCACATTGAGCAAGAGGAGCATAACACGTGTCTGAGATCTCCTGCCATTTTCAATCTTAAGCTTAAGTTAGTCTTAACTTAGATAAACGAAAAAGGAATGAAAAGTTTTTACCAATCACACGAAAAAAAAAGAAATAGAAAAAGCCTTACCGTATCTGCACACCACCGAGTCCTTTTTTTTTTTGTTAGAGGAGGAGGGCGGGTTGGAGACACTACAGATATAGTGTCTCGGGTTCAGCCGCTGCCCAAATATATAGGACTTACTTACCCAGCTGCCACATCGCTCTCCCTGTCGCCGCTGCAAAAAAAAACCAGGATCCATCAAATGATGTGAACTGCACAGCCAGCCACTTCTGGTGTAACCCGCACAGTGCCCCATGGTGGGCAGGGTTCTAGCCTGTGTTTGCCATGCATATGCTGTTAGTGTGAGGAAGGGTTTCAATTGACGTCAATCAGCCATTCCAATAGCTTTGATGTACTTCTTTGACACTTGGTCTGTGCATGTCCACTGAACGCGGGCGTAGTCACTCTCAGGTGAACACGCATTCAGCAGCACGAGTAACCCTCTCAAGTGTTATTTAAAAGGACCAGGCATCCAACTTACAGGTGAGGGGCTTTTGACTTACTGCTGCTATTGTAAAGATGGTGGAGGTTTTGTGGATGTTTTTCTGGAGGTTGTGTTGAGAGCTGCTGCAGCCATACAGGGAGGACAAAGGATTTGGTGACCCAACGCTGGCCGAGGTATGGGGACTGTAGTTACAGTGTCTCTGGGTCTGTAACATGATCAACAAATGGAGCAGAAGCTGCAGAGAGGGGAAGATCTGTAAAGAGGGGGGAGGAGGGGGCTCTGTCCTACCCACCTCGGGTTTTCCAAGAGCACTTTTCCCACCTACACCTAAACCAGGAGCAGAGTGTGAGGTGACTCTGATTCAATAGGGAAGTGATCACAGTGCTTTGGCACCTCCTGTAATACGACCTGGAGCCTCAAACTAGGATGAGGAGGGAGTTGTCAGTGGCCGGTAAGGTCCCAGTTTCATTGAACTTCTATGTATCTTTGAAAATTGCTAATAAAACAAACTTAAAGGCTTTGTATCTGAATGCACGAAACATTCAAAATAAAATAAATGAATTTTTTTATAGAGATACAGCATGGAAACAGGCCCTTCGGCCCACCGAGTCTGTGCCGACTATCAACCACCCACCCATACTAATCCCACACTAATTCCATATTCTTAGCACATATCCCCACCTGTCCTTATATTTCCCGACCACCGACCTAAACCAGGGTCAATTGCTAATGGCCAATTTGCCTACCAACCTGTCTTTGGCTTGTGGGAGGAAACCGGAGCACCCGGAAGAAACGCACGCAGACACAGGGAGAACTTGCAAACTCCACACAGGCAGCACCCGGAATTGAACCTGGGTCGCTGGAGTTGTGAGGCTGCTGTGCTAACCACTGCGCCACTGTGCCGCCCACAAATGAGTTAACAGTGAAAATAGTGATGACTGCGTATGATTTAGTGGCAATTACTGAGACATGGTTGCAGGGAAACCAGGCTTGGGAATTGAATATCTGGAGGAGGTGTAGCTTTGTTAGTCAAGAAAGAGATCAGTGCTGTAATGAGAAATTATATAGGCACTGGAGATCAAGACGTAGAGTCAGTCAGGGTACAAATAAGAAATAGCAAAGGGAAGACGTCCCTGGTGGGAGGAATCTATAGGTCCCCAAACAATAGTTCCACAGTGGTGCACAGTATAAACCAAGAAATACTGCGGGCTTCTGAGAAAGGTACGGCAATAAACATAGGTGATCTTAACATGCATATAGACTGGTTTAATCAAATTGGCAAAGGTAGCCTCAAGGGAGAGTTCATTAAATGTATCAGAGATTGTTTTTAAGAGCAATATGTTGTGGAACCAACCAGGGAGCAGGCTATTCTAGATTTGGTATTGTGAAATGAGGTGGGATTAATTAATAATCTCATAGTTCAGGATCCTCCAGGGAAGAGTGATCATAGCATGCTAGAATTTCAAATCCAGTTTGAGGGAGAGAAACTGGAGTCTGGAGTTAAACAAAGGTAATTACATCGGCATGAGGACTTATTTGGCCCAAGTGGACAGGGAAGGAAGTCTAAAAGGTAGGACAGTTGATGAGTAGTGGCAGATGTTAAAGGACATATTCAATTCCTCCCAACTGAAATATATTCCAGAGAGGAAGAAATATTCTAAGAGGGGTAAAAACATCCATGGTTCAGCAAGAAAGTTAAGGATAACATGAATACAAAAACTATACTCGCCATCACGGAGATATGGTTGAGGGAGGGGCAGGATTGGCAGCCCAATATCCCAGGATATAGAATCTTCATATTGAATGGCGGAGCATGCTCGAGGGGCTGAATTGCCTACTCCTGCTCCTAGTTCTTATGTTCTTATAGTTTTATCAGGATCCTTCTAAACAAGAGTGTGTGACGTATCCATTATCTCTCTCTATGTTGTCCATTGATGTATCTGATGTGTGACGGAGGCCATCTATGTTGGGTGAGGTGAATTATACTGTCTGCTCCCTCAGCAGGGAGAAGCAGGATGAGAGATCCCGTGGCTTTCTCAGGATAGCGGGATTCCTGATGGTGTAGGTGGCTCTGCGGGGCCCCCATGTCAATGGGGAGAGGTACAGGAACTGAAAGAACTCTCGCTCCATTAATGTACAGTCGGTGTGTGAGCATGCCCAGTACATCATGTTGGTGAATGTCAACTATCCTGGCAGCAGCCACGGTATCTTCATTCTGAAGCAGTCAGCCATTCCCAACACGTCAGGCCTCCATACAGAACCAGAATGTGGCTCATGACCTCTCAACTCTAGACACTCCCCTCCCCCACACAAAACCACCAGATGAAGTAATGCTTCCGATGACTGGACCGCTCGGGGGGAGCCCTCCAGTACACACTGGAGCAGGTGTCCAAGTTCATGGTGTTCTGCTGCACCCTTCACATCATCACCATCATGAGGACACAGGCATTGGCACCAGGAATCCGGAGGCTACCTCAAGAGGAGGAGGAGGACGAGGCAGGGAGGATATTTCCTGGATGCCTTCGACCCGGACAGGCTGTCGGAGAGTCCCTGCTAAGGTTCCAGTTCCCATAGCACAACTTCCCTTTCTCTCCATGGATCCCCCATTCTCCACCATTACACCCATCTGAGACGCCCCATCACAGTGTCCCCTTGGTCACCAGCCTGCAATAAAAAACACCAACAAAAACCTTTTCATTAACATCTTCATCCAACAAAACTGAATTATTCAGCCTTGTGTATTCCCTTAGTGCCTATCTTATGGGTTCCCTCGACTTGCCTCCTGCTCCTACACAGTGTTTCCCAGTGACTGCAGCATGGCTGGTGAAAGGCCTTCGTGCTCGAACAGCTCTGGGCCCTGAAGGCTCGGATTCAGACTGCACCATCTCGACATCGGCAGCATCTCCAGCAATGTTCACTTCTGAGTCCTGTGTATTGCAACTCGTTTGTGACCTCACCCTCCGGTGAGCTGCCACATGAACTATCCTTTCCCCCTGGCCTGGCTGCAACTCACTCACTCAGTGACTCAGCCCATGCAGATTCCGACTCTATATCAGCCTCTAAGGTACACACAGTGTAAGTATTGATCTGGTGACTGTGAGTATCAGACCAATTGATGGGGCTTCACCATCAGTGCTGTGCTGCTGCTCTCTCTCTGTCTCCTGGAGCTGCTGTGACTGGGAAGCTGGCAGTTTTGGGTTATCATTAGAAAGTATAAAATCAGAGGGGGAAGGTTGGCGTGAGGGATTGGGGGTGGGATGGAAAGCAGGAGGTCCATGTTCACACCATCTGCAGCTTGTACATCATCCCAGTCGGCAGGATGAGGGGGAGGTGGGAGTTAAGAAGGGACATCAGGCAGGAGAATAGCATCATCCTGAATGCTCTTGGTGATGCTGGATGCTACGAGCTCTGTCACAGACGGTCCCATGATGTGGAGAACCATCTCCTCCCTCAGGCTCAGGGGATTAAGGTATGTCTGGTCCTGCCAGTTCACTGCTGCTCCCTGTGATTATGGGCCACCTTGTCCTGTAAGAGCGAGGGCAGAATGTCAGTGATTGTGTTGCACTGTGTTTCTGTGATGTGCCCTCCATAGCTGAATAGCTGGAGCCAGGTGGAGGCAGTGAGAGGTGGATGTAAGGCTAGCATCAGTGGAAGGTGTGTGAGGGTGAGTTGGAGTATGTGAATATTAGGTATGAGTCCTGAGTGTTATGGTGAATGATGGGGTGTGGTACATTGAGCAGTGTGAGAGGTTGGTGGTGTTGGTGGGTAGGGGATGACATGTGGAGATGAATTCACTGGCATTCACCACCAGTGTGAGCTCATTATACTTCTTCTGGGACTGCTGCCAGGTCCTCGGGGCCAGACTTCCTGCATTGACCTTCCCCCATTCCCTTCGGAGGGCGTTCCTTGAGGGTCTCCACCCCACCCCATGGAAGCATGGCCTCTCTCCCCCTGTCACGCTCCATAACTAAGGCCTCTAGCATCACATCCGTATACCGCAGAGCCCTCTCACTGCCCTAGTATTCCATTTACCTTGTCCCTAATTGCATCATTCACAGTCAGCAGCAGCAGCCTCCTGTGCTTCAGTAACGATTCCCTTTAAGGGGGATAATCTGCCTTTAAGAGCTGAAACCGGGCTAAAACATGCACCAGTCTCACACACAGTTAGGCCCCTGTTATACGTGCAGACTGAGGGCAGCGCGGGTCACACTGGGCAGTACGTAGAATTCATGGAACTGAGGAGGCAGCAGGAGTTTGTGTGTAAACTGCCTCCACAGGAACGGGTGCGGGCAGATCATGAGTCACAATCCCTACGCCCGGAAACTGGTGCAACCTTCTCTTTCACACTGTCTCTATTTTAAGTCCTCTCTTTCATCCTTTCTAGCTCTTTCTCTCACTCGCTCCCCCCTCTCCTTTTCTCTCTCTCCCTTCACTCTCTCTGTCTCTTGCTCATAGAATCAGAGATTGATGCAGCACAGGAGGGGGCTATTTGACCCATTGTGTCAGTGCTGTCTCTTAGGAAGAGATATCTAATGAGTTCCACTCCCCTCTTTCCCCTGACTCCTGCAGTTTTTTTGTTCCTTTTCAGCTATTTGTTAAATTCCCCTATTGAAAAATTTAATGAATCACCTGTGTCTTAACACTGAACTTTCTGACACTGGAAACAGTTTCACATTAATTACCCTATCAAAACCCTTCATGATTTTGAATTCTATATTACATTTCCTCTTACCCTTCACTGCTCTAAAGAGAACAATCCCAGCTTTTCCAATCTCTCCATGTAACTGAATTCCCAGATCCCTGGTACCATTCTAGTAAATCACCTCAGTATCTTCACTAAGTCCTTGACATCCTTATCAAAGTGTGGTGATCAGAATTGGACACAATTCTCCATCTGGGACCGAACCAGTGATGTATAAAAAATCAGCTTTTCCTCCTGAGTTTTATTACTCTGTATATCTCTCTCTAACACCAAGAACACCTCAAGAGAGAAAAAACTCTGACATCGAATCAAGTTGAAGCGTGCACTTGGCCCCAACGAAACAGCAAGACTTAGCAGCAACCAAAGACTCTACATCGAACTCAAAGGGACCATAAATAGAAACCCAGCTATTGCCTCAAAGTTTTCCCTTTTATTCTTTCTACTTTTTCTGTCTCTATCTGCGTGTGTGTCTATCACGTATGCATGCTAGCGTGGTCGCGTCGCATATTTATAGTCATTAACCATATTAGAGTTTCAGGTTAATAAACTTCTACTTCTCTTGTTTAAATCTAAAGAAACCTGTCTGATTATTAACACGACATGCTACCTTTAAATATCTGTGTGTGTACATCCCAGGTCCCTCTAATCCTGCACTCGCTTTTTAATGGTACCATTTACTTCATATTGTTTCTCCTCATACTTCCTACCCAAATGTCTCACTTCACAGTTCACTGTGTTAAATTACAACTGCCATGTTCCTGCCCATTTCACCAGTCAGGCACTGTCCTCCTGAAGTCTGTTCCTATCCTTCTCACTGTTTATTAACATTTCTGAGCTTCCTCCCATCTGAAAACATTTGACATTATCCCCTCTGGGCACAAGCCCATTGTATTAACATACAGCAACTGTGATCCCAACAGTGACCCTGGGGAACCCCACTGTGTACTTCCCTCCAGACTGAACAACAACCATTCTCCACTACTCCCTGCTTTCTGTCACTGACCTAATTTAGTTTTAGTTTTTTTAGTTTTAGAGATACAGCACTGAAACAGGCCCTTCGGCCCACCGAGTCTGTGCCGACCATCAACCACCCATTTACACTAATCCTACATTCTTACGACATCCCCACCTGTCCTTATATTTCCCTACCACCTATACTCGGGCAATTTATAATGTCCAACTTACCTACCAACCTGCAAGTCTTTTGGCTTGTGGGAGGAAACCGGAGCACCCGGAGAAAACCCACGCAGACACAGGGAGAACTTGCAAACTCCACACAGTACCCAGAATTGAACCCGGGTCGCTGGAGCTGTGAGGCTTTGGTGCTAACCACTGCGCCACTCTGCCTCATGCTGGCATTGGAAATAAAAGAAGCTGCATTTATATATCGCCTTTCATGACCACTGGACGTCACAAAGCACCTGACACCCACAGAGTACTTTTTAAAATGTATTCACTCGTGTATCTATGAAGCACAGCAAGCTCCCATAAGCAGCAATATGATAATGCTCAGATCTGTTTTTGTGATGTTCATTGAATAATAAATATTGAGCAGGACACTGGGATAATTCCTCTGCTCTGCTTCTAAATAATGCGATGATATTTAACATCCACCTGAGAGGGCAGACGGAGCCTTTAACGTTTCATGGTTTAACGTTTCATTCGATAGACGGCACTTCTGACAGTGCAATACTCTTTCAGTACTCTCACTGCAGTGTCAGCCTTGATTCTTGTGATCAAGTCCTGCAGAGACACTTGATCCTAGAAGCTTGTGACTGAAAGGGGAGAGAGCGACAAATTGAGCCACGGCTGACATTGGCCCTTTGATCCCATGTGTTTCTAATTTGGTAACAAGGCTGTTATGTGGTATTTTATCAAACGCCTGTTGAAAGGATAGGAGTATTGTGAAAGTACAGACAGGCACAATCATAGAAACTTAGAATAGCATTACACCAAATGAGACCATTTGGTCCATCAAGTCTGTGCTGGTGCTTTTGAAGAGCTTCCAGTTAATCCCATACCCTGGCTCTTTCCCAGATCCTTCCTTTTTTCTCCTTAAGATATCTATTCAATTCCCTTTTGGAATCTACTATTGACTCTATATCCTTCAGCCTATCAGACAATACATTGAAAATCCTAAACACCCATTGCATAAAGAAATCCTCGTGTCACCTCTGCTTCTTTTTTCCAAACACCTTAAATCTGTGTCCTCTGGTTAATGGCCCCTCACACATTGGAAAGAGTTTCACTTTATTTAATTTATCTAAACCCTCCATAATGTTAAATATCTCTATCAGATCTCCTTTTAAATTTCCCTGCTCTAAGGTGAACAATCCCAGCTACATAACTGTAATCTTTCGTCCCTGGAAAAGTTCGAGTAAAAATCTTTTGTCCCCTCTCCAAAGGTTTCATGTCCTTCCTAAAGTGGTTCCCAGTATTGGACACAATACTCCAGGTGGAGCCGAACTAGTCTTTTCTATAGGTTTAATATAACATCCTGACTATTCTACTCTGTGTCTCAATTAATAAAGCCTAGGAATCTATTTACTTTGTTAACTCTTTGTTAACCTGTCCAGATAACTTCAAAGATTGCATACAAACACCCCAGGTCTCTCTGTTATTCTCACCACCTTTAAATGTGTGCCATGTAGCTTGTATTATCTCTCCTCATTCATCCACATGCAGCTCACCATCACCTTCTCAAGGGCAATTAGGGATGGGCACAAAATGCCGGTCTAGTCAGCGACACCCACAATCCCATGAATGAATGATATAAATAAAATCTTCCCACAGTCGTTCACCTCACACAGCTGCCATGTCAGTTAAATATTAGGAAGACTGAAGCCAGTGTTTTCAAACCCACATCAAACGTTCCCTAGCTGCAGCCTCCATCCCTGTCCTTGGCAACTGTCTCAGATGAAACCAAACTGTTCACAACCTGCTGTTATACTTGACCCTGCGATGAGCTTCCAGCTAAATATTCACACTATCACTAAAACAGCCTATTTCCACCTCGGTATCATCACCCAGCTTTGCCCCTCTCTTAGCTCTTCTGCTGATGAAACACTCCCCCTTGCCTTTGTTACCTGTTAGGTTGGCAATTCCAACACACTCCTGGCTGGTCTCCCACATTCTACCCTCCATAAACTTGAGGAGATCCAAAACAGTGCTGTCCATGTCCTAACTCACACCAAGTCCTGTTCACCCATCACCCACTGTACTCACTGACCTGCATTGGATTCTGGTCAGCAACACATCAATTTTAAAACTCTCAGCCTTATTTACAAATCCCTCATTGCCTCACCCCTCCCTATCTCTGTAATCTCCTCCAGACCTACATCCTCCGAGATATGTGCACTCGTCTAATTCTGACCTCTTGAGCATCCCTGAGTTTAATTGCTCTACCATTGGTGGCTGTGCCTTCAGCTGCCGAGGCCCTAAGCTCTGGAAGAGAAGAGCAGAACTTCTTCAAGGTAGGCATTCCTGGAAGAGAAGTGGCAGTGAATTAAATGGCACAGTGGCGCAGTGGTTAGCACTGCAGCCTCACAGCTCCAGGCACCCAGGTTCGATTCTGGGTACTGCCTGTGTGGAGTTTGCAAGTTCTCCCTGTGTCTGCGTGGGTTTTCTCCGGGTGCTCCGGTTTCCTCCCACAAGCCAAAAGACTTGCAGGTTGATAGTTAAATTGGCCATTATAAATTGTCACTAGTATAGGTAGGTGGTAGGGAAATATAGGGACATGTGGGGATGTTCGGTAGGAATATGGGATTAGTGTAGGATCAGTATAAATGGGTGGTTGATGTTCGGCACAGACTCGGTGGGCCGAAGGGCCTGTTTCAGTGCTGTATCTCTAATCTAAACACTAAAATAAAAGCCAAATACTGTGGATTAGGAACTCTGAAATGAGAACAGAAAGTGCCGGAAATACTCAGCAGTCTGACAACATCTGTATAGAGAGAAACATAGTTAACGTTTCAGATCTGTGACAGTGCATCAGAACTGATAAACGTTAGAAATGTGACAGTCTGTCATTTAATCTATCCCCTCTCCGTCCCATCACAGTCCTTCCTTCTTCTTCTTCTTCCCCCTTCCCCTCTTTCACTTGCTCAAAGAATGTTACATTTCTAACGTTTACCAGTTCTGATGGAGGGCCACTGATCTGAAGCAGTTTCTCTCTGTTTCTCTCTGCACAGATGCTGCCAGACCTGCTGACAATCTCTGACGCTTACTATTCCCATCCCTAAGCTCTGCAATTCTCTCCCTAAACCCTAAATACAGTAAGTTGCACAGAGTCCAGTTTTAGGGAGTACTGCTTGTGCAGATTACTGAATACAGTAATGTTAATGAGTGATTGAATTTTAAGTGATCTAAGAGTCGATCTCTTCCCAACAATCTGTTAATTTTACATTTAGCATTTCACTTAATTTTAAGCTGAATTTCTATTTTCTTTCACAGTCTGCTTGTGAGAATTGGACAGTTAATTGATGTTCATGGAAAAGGAGGGTCTGTGTCAGCTTGGATATAAAACTTTCTTAATGACAGAAAACAGTGAGTTGTGGTAAATAGTTGTTTTTTCAGACTGGAGGAAGGTAGACAGTTGTGTTCCCCAAGGTTCAATGGTGGAAACACTGTTTTATTCTGATGTGTATAAATGATTTCGATAATGGAAAACGGAGAAACATCTGAAAATTTGCTGATGATACCAAACTTGGAGGCGGGGAAGCCAGTGAGGTTGTTATCAATCGATGTAAGAGGACATAGATAGGCTAGCAGAATGGACAGACAAGAGGCAAATGGAATTTAATACAGGCAAATGTGAGGTGATGCATTTTATCAGAAGTAACAGGGAGAGGCAATATACACTTAATGGTAAAGTTCGAAAGAGTGTGCAGAGACAAAGGGACATGGGGATCACGTACATAAATCCTTGAAGGCGGGAGGACATATTGAGAGAGTCGTCAGTAAAGCATGTGGGATCTTGGGCTTCATAAATAGAGGTGGTGAATACAGAAGAAGGAAAGTTATGTTGAACCTTTATAAAGCTCTGGTGAGGCCCCAACTGGAGTACTGCATCCAGTTCTGTTCACCACACTTTAGGAATGATCTGAGGGTCCTTGACAGGGTGTAGAGGAGATTTACCAGAATGTTTCCAGAGATGGAGGATTTCAGCTCCAAGATTAATCTGGAAAAGCTGGGATTGTTTTCCTTGTAGTAAAGGAGATTGAGGGGAGATTTGATAGAGGCATACAAGATGATGGCATGTTTGGATAAGTTAGAAAGGAACATATGTTCCCATTAACTAATGGTACAAGGACTAGAGTTAAGGTTGTGGGCAGCGATACAGGGGGATGTCAGGAACAACTTTTTTACACAGCGAGTGGGAATGGCCTGAAAATCACTGTCTATGAGGGTGGTGGAAGCAGAGATGGTGAATGATTTCAAAGGTTTATTGGATGGACACTTCAGGGAAATAAACTTGGCGGAAAATAGAGACAGAGCTGGGGAATGAGACTGGCTCGATTTTTCGACAAAGGGCTGGCATGGACACGATGGGCCAAATGGCCTCATTCTGTGCTGAAATGACTCTGACTCTACGACTTTCTGACAGGGAATACTATTACTACTGCTTTCCCAAACTGGAAAAGTTTATAATGGACTGGGCAGAATCACCCTGCTGAACCCCGTGATGGAAGTGAAATGGTTGATGCCCCAGAACGTGGTTAACAAACATCCTTCACAAACAGAATGTATCAGTTCAGACCCACTCACAATTCTGAAGTCATTCACAATGTTCACAACCCACAATATTTTTCCTGGTTTTCTCTACATAGGACAGCAGCCACGCTTTTCAATGTGTCCCCACCGCCATGTGGAAAGTCTTGTCAGGGTGTGGAAAGTCTTGTCAGGGTTAGGTGAGATAAGGCACGTTGCCTGGGCGACAGCTTTCTTCAATTGTGTTACTGCTTCCCTGTTCGCTTCAGTCCAAAGGGGTTAAACCTGGTCATCATCACCATTAGGTAGTTCATAAAGAGGAGTCATAGTCTCTGCAAATCGAGGGACGAGGGTCCACTGATACCCCACCAGCCTGAGGATAGGGCACAGGGCAGTCTTTGAGGTGGACAGGGGTAGATGCTGGATGAGGGTCCACTGATACCCCACCAGCCTGAGAATACGACACAGGGCAGTCTTTCAGGTGGACAGGGGTAGATGCTGGATGAGGGTCCACTGATACCCCAACAGCCTGAGGATAGGACACAGATCATTCTTTGAGGTGGACAGGGGTAGATGCTGAATGAGGGTTCGCTGATACCCCAGCAGCCTGAGGATAGGGCACATGGCAGTCTTTGAGGTGGGCAGGGGTAGACAGTGTGGAGTTTGCAAGTTCTCCCAGTGACCGCATGGGTTTCCGTCGGGTGCGCCAGTTTGCTCCCACAGCCAAAGACTTGCAGGTTGATAGGTAACTTGGCCATTGTAAATTGCCCCTAGTGTAGGTACAAAGAACAAAGAACAGTACAGCACAGGAACAGACCATTCTGCCCTCCAAACCTGCGCCGATCTTGATGCCTGCCTAAACTAAAACCTTCTGCACTTCCGGGGACCGTATCCCTCTATTCCCATCCTATTCATGTATTTGTCAAGATACCTCTTAAACAGCGCTATCGTACCTGCTTCCACCACCTCCCCTGGCAGCAAGTTCCAGGCACTCACCACCCTCTGTGTAAAGAACTTGCATCGCACATCCCCTCTAAACTTTGCCCCTCTCACCTTAAACCTATGCCCCCTAGTAACTGACTATTCCACCCTGGCAAAAAGCTTCTGACTATCCACGCTGTCCATGCCGCTCATAACTTTGTAAACCTCTATCATGTCGCCGCTCCACCTCCGTCGTTCCAGTGAAAACAATCCGAGTTTATCCAAGCTCTCGTCATAGCTAATACCCTCCAGACCAGGCAACATCCTGGTAAACCTCTTCTGTACCCTCTCCAAAGTCTCCAAGTCCTTCTGATAGTGTGGTGACCAGATTTGCACGCTATATTCTAAGTGTAGCCTAACTAAAGTTCTGTACAGCTGCAGCATGACTTGCCAATTTTTATACTCTATGCCCCAACTGATGAAGGCAAGCATGCTGTATGCCTTCTTGACTACCTTATCCACCTGCGTTGCCACTTTCAGTGACCTGTGGACCTGTACGCCCAGATCTCTCTGCCTGTCAATACTCCTAAGGGTTCTGCCATTTACTGTATACTTCCCACCTGCATTAGATCTTCCAAAATGCATTACCTCACATTTGTCCGGATTAAACTCCATCTGCCATTTCTCCACCCAAGTCTCCAAACAATCTATATCCTGCTGTATCCTCTGACAATCCTCATCACTATCCGCAACTCCACCAACCTTTATGTCGTCCGCAAACTTACTGATCAGACCAGCTACATTTTCCTCCAAATCATTTATATATACTAGAAAGAGCAAAGGTCCCAGCACTGATCCCTGCGGAACACCACTAGTCACATCCCTCCATTCAGAAAAACACCCTTCCACTGATACCCTCTGTCTTCTATGACCGAGCCAGTTCTGTATCCATCTTGCCAGCTCACCTCTGATCCCGTGCGACTTCACCTTTTGTACTAATCTGCCATGAGGGACCTTGTCAAAGGCTTTACTGAAGTCCATATAGATAACATCCACTGCCCTTCCTTCATCAATCATTTTGTCTCTTCCTCAAAAAACTCAATCAAATTAGTGAGACACGACCTCCCCTTCACAAAACCATGCTGCCTCTTGCTAATAAGTTCGTTTGTTTCCAAATGGGAGTAAATCCTGACCCGAAGAATCCTCTCTAATAATGTCCCTACCACTGACGTAATGCTCACCGGCCTTACCGGGTAGTTGGTAGGAGAATGGTGGGGATGTGGTAGGGAGTATGGGATTAATGTAGGATTAGTATAAATGGGTGGTTGTTGGGCGGCACAGTCGCGGTGGGCCGAAGGGCCCGGTTCAGTGCTGTACATCTCTATGACTCTATGACTATGACTGGATGAGGGTCCACTAATACCCCACCAGCCTGAGAATATGACACAAGGCAATCTTTGAGGTGGACAGGGGTAGACACTGGATGAGGGTCCACTAATACCCCACCAACCTGAGAATACGACACAGGGCAGTCTTTGAGGTGGACAGGGGTAGACACTGGATGGTCTCGACCTGATGTTGGTCTGGGCTGATGCTGGATGATCCAATCTGGACACCAAGAACGGTGACATGATCTAGTGCCAGCTGGGCCTTACGTGGAGGGCCTTTTAGTGCATCTCCAAAAGTAACTGCAGTAGTTCCTGTAAAAGGGTTAAATATGTGGACACGGTCTGTGGTGATTATGAGGAGATCATCGACATATTGCAGCATGCAGGAAGACTGTGAAACACTCATAAGAGCCCCGGCCATACGTTAGTGGGAAATAGTGGGGTAATTGTGGAACCACTTGTGACAGACATGTCCACGGGTATCACTGCTCCTCAGATGTGAATGTGAATTTAAATTGTTTCTCTAGTTTTACAAGGATATTCCAATAACCCTGAGAGATATCCAGGGTGGAGACGACAGCCCTGCCGCTGGGAATCTGGGAGAGTAGGGTGGGTGTCCCTCAGCCAACCGGATTCACACAGGGGTGACTGAGTTGAGTTTGTGATGGTCAATAGTCAGTCACCAGCTGTCACCTTTTTTCTAACCGGCCAAATGGGGCAGTTAGTAATGAATGTGTCTTTGTGAACGACACCCTGATATAACAATGATTGATAGTGTCTGGAATATATGATATAATCTCAGCTCGGTATGAATACTGCTTCATGGAGCATGCAATGGTCAGTTAATTTCTTCAGGTCAGCTCATGTTTCCACAGTCATCTTTATGGGTTGTGAATGCACTCAGCACCGACTCGAGAATCGCCTTTAACTCAGGGTCAACAGACGTGTCTGGTTCCCACTCCTCTGATATTTTAATCATGAATATCGAGGGTACACTGGACACCAGAGTAGGGGTATGTTTTATGGTTCTACAATATACAAATATACGGATAATAAATTACTGCTTATTCAAAGTGATCGGGCAGAGTCAACATGCTTTTGTGAAACGGAAACCAAGTTTAACCAATTTATTGGGGTTCTTTGAAGAATTAAAAGGTGCTGTGGATAAAGGGGAACTGGTGGATGTACTGTACCTTGATTTCCAGAAGGGATTTCATAATGTGCCACATCAAAGTTCATTGCGGAATATAAAAGCTCATGGTGTAGGGGGCAACCTATTGGCATGGATAGAAGATTGGCTAGCTAACAGGAAACAGAGAGTAGGCTTAAATGGATCATTTTCTGTTTGGCAAGATGTAACGAGTGGTGTGTCACAGAGATCTGTGCTGGGGACTTAACTTTTTACAATTTATATAAATCACTTGGATGAAGGGACCAAAGGAATGGTTGCTAAATTTGCTGATGACAGAAACGTCGGTTGGAAAGTAAGTTGTGACGAGGACACAAGTGAGCCACAAAGGGACAGATAGATTGAGTGTGCGAGGAAAAATCTGGTAAATGTGGGAAAAGGTGAAATTGTCCATTTTGGCAGGATGAATAAAAATTAAGCATATAATCACAATGGTGAGAAATTGCTGAACTCCACCATCCAGGGGGAACTGGGAGTCCTTGTGCATAAATTGCAAAAGGTTAATATGTAGGTATTGCAAGTAATTAGGAAAACTAATAGAATGTTATCGTCTATTGCAGGAGGAATTGAATACAAATGTCGAGAGGTTATGTTTCAGTTATACAGGGCATTGATGAGACCACATCTGGAATATTGTGTACAGTATTGGTCTCCTTATTTAAGGGCAGATGTAAATGCATTCGAAGCAGTTCAGAGAAGGTATACTAGACTAATGCCTGGAATGGGGGTGTTGTCCAATGAGGGAAGGCTGGACAGGCTAGGGTTATATCAGCTGGAGTTTAGAAGAGTAAGAGGCGACTTGATTAAAACTTATAAGATTCTGAGTGTGGGACAAAGCAAGTCAGGGCGACAAAGAGAGAAAGAATTAGAGAGAGAGAGCTCAACGTATCTGCTGCTAAAAACCCTCATCCATGCCTTTCTTATCTCGAAGCTTGACTATTCTCACACACTCCTGGCTGGTCTCCCACATTCTACTCTCTGTAAACATGTGATCATCCAAAACTCTGAAGGCATCTTCTAATTTACACCAAATTCTGTTCACCCAACATCCCTGTTCTCACTTACCTACATTGGCTCTTGGTCCAGTAACACCTCAATGTTAATATTCTCACTCATGTGATCAAATCCTTCCATGACATCACCCCTCTGATTATCCCAATCCCCTGTCCATTTCCAATATTACTGAAACTTGTTCATCTTAAAGTCTTTTTCAAATTCCCTTTTTAAAGTGAGTTTCTTTCCCTCTGCCTCTCCCTGACCACACATTTCATCTCTCCAGCTCCACTCATGCTGTGGAAGCTTGGATCTATAAAATGGTGTGAGCTGCATTGCTGGTCACATCCAGCACATTGTACAGGACACCCAGGCTGGCCGGGGTGACAGCGTGTGTGTATTGTGTGTGTGTCTGTAGTGTGAGGATGGTCTGAATATGGTGTCAATCAGCCATTCCAGCAGCTTTGATGTACGTCTTTGAAACTTGGTCTGTGCATGTCCACTGACCACCTGTGTTAGTCACTCTCAGCTGAACAAACATTCAACAGCACGAAGAACCCCCTCTAGTGTTATTTAAAAGGACCAGACATCCAACTTACAGGTGAGGGGCTTTTCACTTAATTCTGCTGTTGTAAATTTAGTTTAGGTGCTTTGGATGGTTTTCTGGAGGTTGTGTTGTGAGCTGCTGCAGACATTCAGGGAGGACAGAGGATTTGGTGACCCAACTCGGACGAGGATTGGGGACTGTAGTTACCGTGTCTCAGGGTCTGTAACATGACCAAAAAAATGGAGCAGAGGCTGCAGAGAGCGGAATCTCTGTTAAGAGCGAGGAGGAGGGGGCTCTGTCCTACCCATCCAGGGTTTTCCATGCGAAACAAGAACAGTGGTTCTAATACCGAGCCCTGGGGAGCACCACTGTATACTCCCATCACGTCTGGACAACAACCTTTCACCACTGCTCTCTGTTTTCTGTTCTTTAGCCAATATTAAATGTTTGGAAGACTAAAGCCATTTTTTTTAACTCCCCACTCCAACTCTGTTCCCTTGCTATTGATTCTATCTCTCTCCCTGCTAACAGTCTGAGATTCAGTCTGTTTGCAATCTTGGTGTCACATTTGACCACAAAATGAGCTTTAACCTCATTTTCATGTATCATTCCAGCCGCCTATTTCCACCTCAGTAACATTACCCGACTTCACCCCTGTCTCAGTCCATCTGCTGCTGAAACCTCATTCATGCCTTTGTCACCTCTAGATGTAATCATTCAAACTCACTCCTGGCTGATCTCCCACATTCTACTCTCTGTAAACTTGAGGTCATCCAAAACTCTGCTGCCCATGTCTTAGTTCACACCAAGTCCGGTTCGCCTATCATTGACTGACATTGTCTCCCAGTCCAGCAATGTCTTGATTTTAAAATTCTCCACCTTGTTTCCATTTTCCTCCATGGCCTCGTCCCTTCCTACCTCTGTAATCTCCTCCGGCTCCACAACCCACCGAAATTTCTGTGCTCCTCTAATTCTGGTCTCTTGTGCATCCCTGATTTTAATCACTGCACCACAGGCAGCCGTGCCTTCAGCTGCCGGGGCCCTAAGCTGTGTAATATCTTCCCTGCACCTCTTTGCCTCTCCACATCGCTTTCCTCCGTTAAGACACTCCTTAAAAAAACTACCTCTTTGACTAAGCTGTTGGTCATCTGACCTAATATCTGCTGTTGTGTTGCAGCGTTATACTTTGCTTCTTAATGCTCCTGTGGGATGTTTTACAATGTTAAAGGCATTATATAAATATACGTTGTTGTTGTTGAATTTTGCCAGACATGATTTGCATTAGCATATCCATGTTGCTAGCCACTTATGATAGATTTCCAAGTAGCAAATATTTTTCTCCTGGGTTGTCACCTCTTGATTTTTCCCCAGTGGTGACACTAGTCTGACTGGTCAATAATTGCAGGGCTTATCCTATCTCTCCTTTTTTAAACAGGTTGTAACATTTGCAACCGTCCAGTCCTCTGTCACCACTCCCATATCCAAGGAGAATTGGAATATTCTGGCCAGTGCCTCTGCTATTGCCACCATTCCTTCCCTCAGCAACCCTCATACATCCCATCCAGACTGGGTAAATGTTCAACTTTATTGTGATACAGAAAGTGCCTGGATTGAAAGTTGTTAACTGAACCTGTTTGTTCAGTGACTGTAATTAATGTCAGTCTCCATGGATCCTAATTGTGTCACTGGAGGGTTTCCATCTTCTATTAAAACGGGACTCCTTTCAATGTGTTATCCCATACTGTGAGCTGGAGCATAATCCCGACACTAACATGGATCAGCGGCTCTAGAGAGAGGGAGAGGATGGATCAGAATCTGAGAACAATAGATTGGAATGTTACAACAATGGACAGGAGTCTATCCTGGGATATCTACATTCTTTCTACATATTATGATTGGTTCTCATTAAACTCCCGGATCTATCGCGCACTTCAGATTATTCAATTACGTTTACTATCCCTTCCTCGCTATTGTTGGTGTCCCTGGTAATTCTCTCTCTCTCTCTCTCTGTCTAGCTATTAATTCTATAAACCGTTTTTGACTGCATTACTGCTCCCGTCATTTACTCTGCCCTGCTTGCTGCTGTTATTATTCTTGGGGAATCCCTATCTGCAACTATTAGCTCTATAAACCATTGCTAATAGTATTACTGTTCTTGTCATTTACTCTCTCATCTTTGCTTCTGCTGCTGTTTCTATTTCCAGCTTGGAGATCTGTAAACCCTATTTCACTAAAATACGGTTATGTAATGAAAACTTTGGGAAGAGTGAAGCCCGTGTCATTGGTCTCCATTACAAATTCCATCCCCTATCTGTCGAACTCATCCCCCACCCTGGCTAATGTCTGAGGCTGAACCAGACTGTTTACAACCTCTGAGTTCATCTCCATATTCTCTCCATCATCAACCGTGTCTACTACCACCTCTGGAATATCACTGTCTCCACCACTGCCTCAGCCCATCTGCTGCATAAACCCGTATCTGTACCTTTGTTAAATCCACACTTGACTATTCCAAGTCTATCCTGGTCACTCCCAGTTATAAAACTCCATAAACCACAGACCATCCAGACCTCTGGGGCCTGTATCCTAACTCACACAAATCCCAATCACCCCTGTGCTCACTGATCTACATTGTCTCCCGGTCTGGCAACACCTTACTTTTAATATTCTCATTCTTGTGCTTGGATCTCTCCATGGCCCCGCCCCTCCCATTAGTCCCATTCCCCTTCCATTTCACATATTCTTGAAAATCCTATCCCTTCAAATTTATATCCAATTTCCTTCATAATGTGAGTTGCTTAAAGTCCCTATCTTCCCTTGCTGTGATATTCAATCTATGGCGCCACTGGTGCCAATGCTACAGTAACCTGATTGCATAAAATGACGTGAACTGCACAGCCGGCTATTTCTATCGTGGTCAGCACAGTGCCCCATGCTGGGCACGGCTCTAGTGTGGGCAGCACAGTGCCCCATGCTGGGCACGGCTCTAGTGTGGTCAGCACAGTGCCCCATGCTGGGCAGGGCTCTAGTGTGGTCAGCACAGTGCCCCATGCTGGGCACGGCTCTAGTGTGGTCAGCACAGTGCCCCATGCTGGGCACGGCTCTAGTGTGGTCAGCACAGTGCCCCATGCTGCGCAGGGCTCTAGTGTGGTCATCACAGTGCCCCATGCTGGGCACGGCTCTAGTGTGGTCAGCACAGTGCCCCATGCTGGGCACGGCTCTAGTGTGGTCAGCACAGTGCCCCATGCTGGGCAGGGCTCTAGTGTGGTCAGCACAGTGCCCCATGCTGGGCACGGCTCTAGTGTGGTCAGCACAGTGCCCCATGCTGGGCAGGGCTCTAGTGTGGTCAGCACAGTGCCCCATGCTGGGCACGGCTCTAGTGTGGTCAGCACAGTGCCCCATGCTGCGCAGGGCTCTAGTGAGGTCAGCACAGTGCCCCATGCTGGGCACGGCTCTAGTGTGGTCAGCACAGTGCCCCATTCTGGGCAGGGCTCTAGTCTGGTCAGCACAGTACCCCATGCTGGGCAGGGCTCCAGTGTGGACAGCACAGTGCCCCATCTTGGGCAGGGCTCTAGTGTGGTCAGCACAGTGCCCCATGCTGGACAGGGCTCTAGTGTGGTCAGCACAGTGTCCCATGCAGGGCAGGGCTCTAGTGTGGTCAGCACAGTGCCCCATGCTGGGCAGGGCTCTAGTGTGGTCAGCACAGTGCCCCATGCTGGGCAGGGCTCCAGTGTGGTCAGCACAGTGCCTCGTGCTGGGCAGGAAACTCGTGTGGTCAGCACAGTGCCCCATGCAGGACATGGCTCTAGTGTGGTCAGCACAGTGCCCCATGCAGGACTTTGCTCTAGTGTGGTCAGCACAGTGTCCCATGCTGGGCAGGGCTCTAGTGTGGTCAGCACATTGCCCCATGCTGGGTAGGGCTCTAGTGTGGTCATCACAGTGCCCCATGCTGGGCAGGGCTCCAGTGTGCTCAGCACAGTGTCCCATGCAGGGCAGGGCTCTAGTGTGGTCATCACAGTGCCCCATGCTGGGCAGGTTTCTAGTGTGGTCAGCAAAGTTCCCCATGCTGGGCAGGGCTCTAGTGTGGTCAGCACAGTGCCCCATGCTGGGCAGGGCTCTACGGTGGTCAGCACAGTGCCTCGTGCTGCGCAGGGATCCCGTGTGGTCATCACCGTGCCCCATGCTGGGCAGGGCTCTAGTGTGGTCACCACAGTGTCCCATGCTGGGAAGGGCTCTAGCGTGATCAGCACAGTGCCCCATGCAGGACATTTATCTAGTGTGATCTGCACAGTGTCCCATGCTGGACACTGCTCTAGTGTGGTCACCACCGTGTCCCATGCTGGACAGGGCTCTAGTGTGGTCAGCACCGTGTCTCATGCTGGGCAGGGCTCTCGTGTGGTCAGCACAGTGCCCCATGCTGGGCAGGGCTCTAGTGTGGTCAGCACAGTGCCACATGCTGGGCAGGGATCTAGTGTGGCCAGCAACAGTGCCCCATGCTGGACCGGGCTCTAGTGTGGTCAGCACAGTGTCCCATGCTGGGCAGGGCTCTTGTGTGTTCAGTGCAGTGCCCCATGCTGGACAGGGCTCTAGTGTGGTCAGCACAGTGTCCCATACTGGGCAGGGATCTAGTGATGTTAGCAACAGTGCCCCATGCTGGACCGGGCTCTAGTGTGGTCAGTACAGTGTCCCATGCTGGGCAGGACTCTAGTGTGGTCAGCACAGTGCCCCATGCTGGGCAGAGTTCTAGTGTGGTCAGCAACAGTGCCCCATGCTGGACCAGGCTCTAGTGTGGTCAGCCCAGTGTCCCATGCTGGGCAGGGCTCTAGTGTGGTCAGCACAGTGCCACATGCTGGGCAGGGATCCAGTGTGGTCAGCAACAGTGCCCCATGCTGGACCGGGCTCTAGTGTGGTCAGCACAGTGTCCCATGCTGGGCAGGGCTCTTGTGTGTTCAGCTCAGTGCCCCATGCTGGACATGGCTCTAGTGTGGTCAGCACAGTGCCCCATGCTGGACAGGGCTCTAGTGTGGTCAGCACAGTGCCCCATGCTGGGCAGGGCGCCAGTGTGATCAGCACAGTGCCCCATGCTGGACAGGGCTCTAGTGCGGTCAGCACAGTGCCCCATGCTGGGCAGGGCTCTAGTGTGATCAGCACAGTGCCCCATGCTAGGCAAGGGTCTAGTCCTGTTGTCACATGCATGTGATGCTCATATGAGGAGGGTTTGAATCTGACGTCAGTGAGCGATTCTGACAGCTTTGATGTACGTCTTTGAAACTTGGTCTGTGCATGTCCACTGACCACCCGAGTTAGTCTCTCTCAGCTGAACATACATTCAGCAGCACGAGGAACCCCCTCTAGTGTTATTTAAAAGGACCAGGCATCCAACTTACAGATGAGTGGTTTTGACTTACTTCTGCTGTTGTAAAGTTAGTGGAGGTGCTGTGGATGGTTTTCTGGAGGTTTTGCTCTGAGCTGCTGCAGACGTTCAGGAGGACAGAGGATTTGGTGACCCAACTCTGGAAGAGGTATTGGGACTGTAGTTACAGTGTCTCTGGGTCTGTAACATGAACAAGACATGGAGCAGAGGCTGCAGAGAGGGGAAGCTCAGCAAAGAGGGAGGAGGAAGTTGAGCTGCCCTACCCACCCCGGGTTTTCCAAGAGCACTTTTCCTATCTACACCTAACCCAGGAGCGGTGTGTGAGGTGACTCTGATTCAATAAGGATATGGTCACAGAGCTGTGTCACCTCCTGTAAGACCACCTGGAGCCTCACACCACGGTGAGGATGGAGCTGTCAGTGGCGGTTAACGTCACAGTTTCATTGAACTTCTATGGATCTGGATATTTCCCCAGGCAGGAGCAGGAGACATATCCAACGGAGAGTGGTAGAAATTGATAGATTCATGGAGTCATGTACGACACAGAAGGTGGCCATTCTGACCCTCCATGACAGCCTCTGTAGAACAATCCAGTCAGTCCCACTCCCCTTCTCAATCCCCGGATCCCTGCAGGTTCATTTACTTCAGGTGTCCATTCAGTTTCCTTTTGAAATCATTGATTGTCTTGGCATGGACAATATCCATGAGGATACCCTCATGAGCAGTGTGTTCCAGCTCATTACCATCCACTGTGTAAAAAAGTTCTTCCTCATATTCCCCTGTATCTCTTATCCAAAACCTTCCATCTGTGTACCCCGAGTCTGTGTTTCACCAGTTAATGGGAACAGTTTTTCCTTGTCTATCTTATCTAAGCCGATCATGATCTTGAACGCCTCTATCAAATCTCTCTCAATCTCCTTTACACCAGGGAGAACAACTCCATCTTCTCCAAACTAACCTTGTAACTAAAACCGCCCATCCCTGGAACTATTCTGGTAAATCTCCTCTGCACCCTCTCAAGGACCTTCACATCCTTCCTAAAGTGTTGTGACCAGAACTGGACATAGTTCTCTAGTTGGGGCCTAACCAAAGCTTTACAAAGTTTCAGCATAACTTCCCTGCTTTTGTATCTTTGCCTCTAATCATGAAGGCCAAGATCTGATAAGCTTTGATTAACACTCTCCAAATATGCCCTTCCACCTTCAAAGATCAATGCATATAGAGTCCCAGGTCCCTCTGTTCCTGCACAATCTTTAGAACTATGTCATTAAGTCTATTTTGCTTTCCTATTCCTTCTGCCAAAATGCATCACCTCACGCTCCTCTGTATTAAATTCCACCTGCCACTTCTCTGCGCATTCTGCTAGCCTATCTATATCCTGTTGTAGGCAGTTTGCATCATCCTTACTGTTTACCACTCCTCCAATTATGGCATCATCGGAAAATTTTGAAATTCTACTTTGAATTCCATGATCCATCTCATTTATATATAGCAAAAAAAAAAATTAGCTGGTCCTAGCACTGACCCTTGGAAAACATCACTGTCTTCCGTCCTCCAGTGTGAAAAACAACCGTTCACCAGCACTCTGCCCGAACTATCTCTTCTTTGAAGGTAGCCCACTGTTCAGCTCCTGTTTTCCTGCCAAACGTTGACTCTAATTTATTCGCCCCAGCTCAATTTTTACACCGGTTGACTTGTTGAAGTTGAATTTCTCACAGTTAATTATTCTTACTCTGGATTGCTCTTTGTCCTTTCCCATAGTCAACAAAAACCTTTTGATACAATGATCACTGTCCCCTAAATGTTCTCCTACTGATACTTAATCCACTTGGGTCCAGCTCATTCTCGAGAACCAGGTCGAGCAGTGCCTCCTTTCTCGTTGGACTAGCAACATATTGTCGTTTAAAAGTTTCCTGCACACACTGTAGTAACTCCTGCCTCCCTTCGCCCTTTACATTACCACTATCCCAGTCCATATTAGGATAATGAGTGTTCCCCCACTGTAACTACTCTATAATTCTTACTTCTTTCAGTACTTTTCTTGCATATTTGTTCCTCCATATCCTTCCCATTAGCTGATGGCCAATAGACAACACCGAGCAATGTAAATGCAACTTTTTTGTTCATTAGCTCTATCCAAATAGATTCTGTCCTTCACCCACCCACGCACCCACCAACCCCCACTCCCATCTCCCCATACACGCACCCGGGACTTTCTCTCTCTCGAGCACTATAATGTTCTCCTTAATCAATACCACCAGCCTTACTCCTTTTCTCCCTTTCCTATTTTTCCTGAACACCTTCTATCCAGGAACATTCAACACCCAGTTCTGCCCTTCCTTGAGCCAGATCTCTGTTATAGCCACAACATCATATTTCCATATGGCAATCTGCACCTGTACCTCACCAGTCTTATTAACCACACTCCGTATTCACATACATGCACATCAACCCTGATCCAAACTTTATTACTTCCTCCCTTACTCAGACCCCAAATAATAACTTTCTAAACCCTACTATAGTGTTATCCATCTCTCCCAACATTCTGTGCACTTTAGAATTCCTCTCTGATGTTTCCTCCTGGTTCCCACACCCCTGTCAATTTAGTGTAAACCCTCTCCAATATTATTAACATATCACCCTGCAAGAAAATTAGTCCAGCTCTGTTCAGGTGCAACCGTCCAGCCTGTACAGATCCCACATTCTCCAGAACTGGTCCCAGTGTCCAGGAATTTAAACTTTATCGCTTCTGCAGCATCCTTCCAGCCACACATCCATTTGCACTCTCCTCCTATTTCTATACTCACTCGCACTGGGTACTGGCAGTAATCCGGAGATTACTACTTTGAGATGGCTAACTTCTTACCAAGCGCACGGCATTCTGACTGCAGGACCACCTCGTTCTTTCTGCCCAGCTCATTCGTACCGATGTGGACCACGACTGCTAGCTGTTCACCACCCCCACCCCCCCCCCACCCCCAGCCCACCACCTTCATGATGCTCTGCAGCCACGTGGCCCATTGTGTCTCTGATGTCCAAAAAATGACCTCCCCAGCCGAATCCCACCTTCCAGAATTTTGTCCCTAACTCTGCAGATTAAATCAATTGAGGTGTGGCAAGGTACATTTAAAATGAGATGAGGTTTTCAGCCTCTTCTACCCTTTCACAAAGTGAGTTCTAGACCCCCACCCCACCACACTCTGGGTGATTCTTTTCCTAATCTTCCCTCTACTTTTTCTCCCAATCATTTAAAGCCATGCCCTCCTGTCACTGATCTCTCTGCTAAGGTGAATAGACACTTCACCTCCACTCTATCCAGGGCCCTCAGCGTTTTGTACGTTTCAATCAGATCTCCCCTCAGCCTTCTCTGTTCCAAGGAGAACAACCCCAGCCTATCAAATCTTTCCTCATAGCTGCATTTTCCCAGTCCTGGCAAAATGTTTGTAAATCGCCTCCGTACCCTCTCTCGTGCAATTACATCCTTTCTGCAATGAGGTGACCAGAACTCAAGTACTCAAGTTGTGGCCTAACCAATGACGTATACAGATCCAGCATGATCTCCCTGCTCTTATATTCTATACCTCGGCTAATAAGGGAAAGGATTCCATATGCCTTCTCAACCACCTTATCGACCTATCCTGCTCCCTTCATCTATCTGTGGGCATTCACTCTAAGGTCTGTCACTTCCTCTACACTTCTCAGTATTCTCCCATTAATCGTGCATTCCTTTGCCTTATTTGACCTCCCCAAATGCATCATATCGGACTTATCCAGCCTGAATTCAATTTGCCACTTCTCTGCCCATCTGACCAGTCCATCAATATCTTCCTGCAGTATACAGCTATCCTCCTTGCTATCTACCACATGGTCAATCTTTGTTTCGTCTGCAAACTTCTTGATTATGCCCCTACTTTTACTTCCATCGTGTTAATATATGCGACATAAAGCAGGGGTCCCAGTACTGAGCCCTGTGGAATTTGTTTTTTTATTCATTCGTGGGATTTGGACGTCACTGTCTGGGCCTGCATTTATTGCCCAACCCTTATTGCCCTTGAACTGAGTGGCTTGTGAAGCCATTTAAGAGTCCATCACATTGTTGTGGGTCTGGAGTCTCATGTGGCCAGATCAGGTAAGGACTGCAGATCTCCTTCCCTAAAGGACATTTGTGAACCAGATGGGCTTTTCAAATAATCGACAATGGTTTCATGGTCACCATTAGAGTCGCTGTTTAATTCCAGAACTATTAATTGATTTCAAATTTCATTATGTGTCATGGTGGGATTCGAATCCACGTCCCCAGACTGTTAACCTGGGTTTGCTGGATTTACAAGTGCAGTGACATTGCCACTACACCACTGCCTCCACTAAATCCTTCTGGAAACATCCCTCCAGTCGCTAACACGCTTGTCAACAATGACTCTTTCTTTCCTGCCACTGAGCTAATTTTGCATCCACCTTGCTGCATTTCCCTGGGTCCCCTGGTATTTTATTTTTAACAAGTTTGCTATGTGGGCCCTTGCCAAAAGTCTTGCTAAGATCCAAGTAGACCGCATCAAATACATTAAACTCATCTATCGTCCTTGTTACTTCATTAAAAATCATGCAAGTTAGTCAGACACGATCTTAGCTTAACACGTCTGTGGTGATTATCCTTGATTAACCTGTGCCTTTCTAAGTGACAGTTTATCCTGTCTCTCAGAATAGATTCCAATAATTTTCCCACTCTGAGGTCAGACTGGCTGTCCTGTATTTATTCGGTCTATCCTTCGCTCCCTTTTTGATCAGTGGGACAATGTTATCAGTTCTCCAATCCTCCAGCACCACACCTGTATCCAGTGAGAACTGGAAAATCATGGACATACCTTTGGCTATTTCTTCTGTTGCTTCTTTTAACAACCTGGGGTACATTTCATCGCGCCATGGTGATTTATCAACTTTCAATGATGCTAATTCCATTTATACTTCCTCTCTGCCTATGTTTATCAGATCCAATAATTCATAATCCTCCTCCTTAACTGAAATATCTGCATCGTTCCCCTCTTTTGTGAAGACAGTTACAAAGTATTCATTAAGAACCATATCAGTAACTACTGTCCCTACACATAGGTTACCTTTTCGGTCATTAATGGGCTCTACTCTCTCCTTTGTTGTCCTCGTAGCCTTAATGTATTGAAAGAAAAAAACAGACATGGGTTCACCTTGATTTTGTTTGCCAATATTTATTTATGATATCTCCTTGCTTTGGTAAATTCCTTTTTGATATCTGCCTCCACATTCTATACTCCTCTTGGTTTTCTGTTGTGTTGAGATCTCGGTGTGGGACATAAACTTGCCTTTCCTGCTGTATCTTACCCTGTCGGCTCCTTGACATCCATGGAGCTGGGGAATGAGACAGACTTGATTTATCTACAAAGCGCTGGCACCGACTCGATGAGGAGAAATGACCCATTCTGCGCTAGAATTGACCATGCCACGATGACTCTATGACATGGGTATTCTATTACAACAACTTTCCTATACTGGGAAGGTTTATAATGGACTGGGCAGTATCACCCTGTTGAACCCCGTGATGTAAGTGAAATGTTTGATGCCCCAGAACATGGTTAGTAAATGTCCTTCACAAACAGAGTAAATCAGTTCAGCCCCATTCACAATTCTGCAGTAATTCACAATAGGGAGTAAGTTCGCCTGGTTTTCTCCACATAGGACAGCAGCCAGGCATTTCACTGTGTCCCCACATCCATGTGGAAAGTCTTGTCGGGGTTAGGTGAGGTAAGACACGTTGCCTGGGCGACAGATTTCTTTAGTTGTGTTACTGTTTCTGTGCTCTCTTAGTCCAAACGGGATAAACCTGGTCATCATCACCATTCGGTAATTCATAAAGAGGAGTCACAGTCTCAGCAAATCGAGGGATGAAGGTCCGCTGATACCCTACCAAACTGAGGATAGGACACAGGGCTGTCTTTGAGGTGGTCAGCGGTAGACACTGGATGAGGGGCAATTGATAACCAACAACACTGAGGATAGGTCAGAGGGCAGTCTGTGAGGTGGACAAGGGTAGACACTCACAATGGGTGAGATTCTAAACAAGTACTTTGCATCGGTATTCACCGAGGAGAGGGACATGACGAATGTTGAGGTTAGGGACAGATGTTTGATTACTCTAGGTCAAGTCGGCATAAGGAGGGAGGAAGTGTTGGGTATTCTAAAAGGCATTAAGGTGGACAAGTCCCCAGGTCCGGATGGGATCTATCCCAGGTTACTGAGGGAAGCGAGAGAGGAAATAGCTGTGGCCTTAACAGATATCTTTGCAACATCCTTAACCATGGGTGAGGTCCCGGAGGACTGGAGAGTTGCTAATGTTGTCCCCATGTTTAAGAAGGGGAGCAGGGATAATCCAGGTAATTATAGACCGGTGAGCCTGACGTCAGTGGTAGGGAAGCTGCTGGAGAAGATGCTGAGGGATAGGATCTATTCCCATTTGGAAGACAATGGGCTTATCAGTGATAGGAAACATGGTTTTGTGCAGGGAAGGTCATGTCTTACCAACTTAATAGAATTTTTTGAGGAATTGACATTGTTGATTGATGAGGGAAGGGCTGTAGATGTCATATACATGGACTTCAGTAAGGCGTTTGATAAGCTTCCCCATCGTAGGCTGATGGAGAAAGTGAAGGCGCATGGAGTCCAAGGAGTACTAGCTAGATGGATAAAGAACTGGCTGGGCAACAGGAGACAGAGAGAAGCAGTGGAAGGGAGTTTCTCAAAATGGACACGTGTGACCAGTGGTGTTCCACGGGGATCCGTGCTGGGACCACTGTTGTTTGTGATATACATAAATGATTTGGAGGAAAGTATAGGCGGTCTGATCAGCAAGTTTGCAGACGACATTAAGTTTGGTGGAGTAGCAGATAGTGAAAGGGACTGTCAGAGAATACAGCAGAATATAAATAGATTGGAGAGTTGGGCAGAGAAATGGCAGATGGAGTTCAATCAGGGCAAATGCGAGGTGATGCATTTTGGAAGAGCCAATTCAAGAGTGAACTATACAGGAAATGGAAAAGTCCTGGGGAAAATTGATGTGCAGAGAGATTTGGGTGTTCAGGTCCATTGTTCCCTGAAGGTGGCAACGCAGGTCAATAGAGTGGTCAAGAAGGCATACGGCATGCTTTCCTTCATCGGACGGGGTATTGAGTACAAGAGTTTGCAGATCATGTTACAGTTGTATAGGACTTTGGTCCGGCCACATTTGGAATACTGCGTGCAGTTCTGGTCGCCACAATACCAAAAGGATGTGGATGCTTTGGAGAGGGTGCAGAGGAGGTTCACCAGGATGTTGCCTGGTATGGAGGGCGCTAGCTATGAAGAGAGGTTGAGTCGATTCGGATTATTTTCATTAGAAAGACGGAGGTTGAGGGGGGACCTGATTGAAGTGTACAAAATCATGAGAGGTATAGACAGGGTGGATAGCAAGAGGCTTTTTCCCAGAGTGGGGGATTCAATTACAAGGGGACACGAGTTCAAAGTGAAAGGGGAAAAGTTTAGGGGGGATATGCGTGGAAAGTTCTTTACGCAGAGGGTGGTGGGTGCCTGGAATGCATTGCCAGCGGAGGTGTTAGATGCGGGCACGATAGCGTCTTTTAAGATGTATCTAGACAGATACATGAATGGGCAGGAAGCAAAGAGATACAGACCCTTAGAAAATAGGCGACAGGTTTAGATAGAGGATTTGGATCGGCGTAGGCTTGGAGGGCCGAAGGGCCTGTTAATGTGCTGTATTTTTCTTTGTTCTTTGTTCTTTGATCTTGATGTTGGTCTGGGCTGATGCTGGATGAGCCAATCTGGACACCTAGAAAGGTGACACGATGTTACACCAGCTGGGCCTTACATGGATGGTTTTTTAGTCCAGCTACCAAAGTACCTGCAGTCGTTCCTGTAAAAGGGTTAAATGTGTGGACACGGTCTGTGGTGATGAGGAGGAGATCATCGACATATTGCAGCAGCAGGAAGACTGTGAAAGGCTCATAAGGGCCCCAGCCATATGTTTGTGGAAAATAGTGGGGTTATTGTGGAACCTCTTCTGACAGACATGTCCAGGGGTATCTCTGGACCTCAGAAGTGAATGTGAATTTAAATTGTTTCTCTAGTTTTACTGGGATACTACAATAACCATTAGAGATATCCAGGGTGGTGAAGACAGCCCTGCCGCTGGGAATCCGGGAGAGTCGGGTGGGTGTCTCTCACATAACCGGGTTCACACAGGGGTGACTGAGTTGAGTTTGTATGGTCAGTAGTCAGTCACCAGCTGCCATCCGGTTTTCTAACCGGCTAAATGGGGCAGTTAGTAGTGAATGTGTCTTTGTGAATTACACCCTGGTTTAACAATGACCTGATGTTGTCTGGAACATATGATATAATCTCAGCTCGGTAAGAATACTGCTTCATGGATCATGCAATGGTCAGTCAATCTCTTCAGGTCAGCTCATGTTTCCACAGTCATCTTTATGGGCTGTGGATACACTCAGCACCGACTCGAGAATCGCATGCACCTCAGGGTGATCAGAGGTGTCTGGTTCCCACTCCTCTGATACTTTAATCATGAATATTGAGGTTACACTGGAAACCAGAGTAAGGGTATGTTTTAATGTTCTAAAATATACAAATATAGAGATAATCAATTACTGCTGATAACCTTTGAGCACATTACTGCCCAGTAGTCCCTGTCCATTATGCAGGATCATATAAAAGGGAGGCAGGACTTTGACATGAACTCTGTTCCCTCTCCTGCACCACTATAAGATCCCAGATTACCCAAAAGGTGGTCGAAGGGTCACAAGCAGTTTATTGAGGAGTAACAGTTCATATACAGCACAGAATAAGAATAGACATAGTAGACATACGACCTGTGACTGGTGACAAAGGTTTTCTGGCTATGGATCAGATGTTAGAAGCTATTAAAGACATTTATAGCAGAGCAGGTAGAGAAATTTAAAGTGATCAGGTATTGTCAGCATGGTTTTGTGAAAGGAACATCAAGTTTAACCAATTTATTGGAGTTCTTTGAAGAAATTACATGTTCTGTGGATAAAGGGGAACCGTTGGATGTATTGTAGTTAGATTTCCAGAAGACACTTGATAACGTGTCACATCAATGGTCATTGCAGAAACTAAATGCTAATGGTGTAAGGGGTAACATATTGACATGGATAGATAATTGGCTATCCAACAGAAAACAGAGAGTAGGCAAAATGGGTCATTTTCTGTTTGGTAAGATGTAACGAGTCGTGTGCCACAGAGATCAGTGCTGGTGACATAACTTTTTACAATTTATATGAATGACTTGGATGAAGGGACTCAAGGTATGATTGCTAAATTTTCTGTTGACACAAAAACAGATCGGAACGAAAGTTGTGAAGAGGACATAATTGGGGTGCAAAGGGATATCGATAGCTTAAGTTAGTGGGCAAAGATGTGGCAAATGGAGTAAAATGAGGGAAAATGTGGAATTGTCCATTTTATAGGAAGAATAAAAAAGAAACGAATTATCTGAATGGTGAGAGATTGCAGAGCTCTACGATGCAGAGGAACTGGGTGTGCTAGTATATGAATTGTACAAGGTTATTATGCAGGTACAACAGGTAATCAGGAAACTAATCGAATGTTATCATGTATTACAGAAGGAATTGAATACAAAAGTATGGAGGTTATGTTTCATTTATACAGGACATTGGTGAGACCACATCTGGAGTTCTGTGTGCCTTACTGGTCTCCTTATTTAAGGAGGATCTAAATGTGTTGAAAGCAGTACAGAGAATGTTTACTAGACTAATACCTGGAATGGGTGGGTTGTCTTTTGAGGAAAGGCTGGACAGGCGAGGCTCATATCAGCTGGAGTTTAGAAGATTAAAAGGTGACTTTATTGAAGCATAAGATTCTGAGTGTAGGGTAGAGTAGGTGAGGGCCACAGAAAGAGAAACAGAGAGAGAGAGAGAGACAGCTCAGCTCATCTGCTGCCGAAACCCTCATCCATGCCTTTGTTACCTCGAGACTTGACTATTATAACACACTTCTGACAGCTCTCCCACATTCTACAATCTGTAACCTTGTGGTCATCCAAAACTCTGCTGCAATCTTCTAATTTACACCAAATTCTGTTCACCCAACACCACTGCACTCGCTGACCGACATTGGCTCTTGGTCGAGTCACACCTCAATTTTATTATTCAAAATCATGTGATCAAATCCCTCCATGTCCTCACCCCTCTGATTATCCCAATCCCCTGCTCATTTTCAATATTCCTGAACTTTATAAAAGTATTTTTCTAATTCCCTTTTTAAAGTGAGTTTATTTCCCTCTGTCTCTCTCCCTGACCACACATTTCATCTCTCCAGCTCCACTGGTGCTGTGGAAGTTTAGATCCATAACCTGATATGAACTGCACTGCTGGTCACATCCAGCACATTGTACAGGACACCCAGGCTGGCCGGGGTGCGAGCGTGGGTGTAACGTGTGTGTGTCTGTAGCGTGAGGAGGGGTCTGAATATGATGTCAATCAGCCATTTCAGCAACTTTGACGTACGTCTTTGAAATTTGGTCGGTGCATGTCTACTGACCATCTGTGTTAGTCACTGTCAGCTGAACATACATTCAGCAGCACGAGGAACCTCCTCTTGTATTATTTAAAAGGACCAGGCATCCAACGTACAGGTGAGGGGCTTTTGACTTACTTCTGCTATTGTAAAGTTAGTGGAGGTGCTGTAGATGGTTTTCTGGAGGTTGTGGTGTGAGCTGTGCAGACATTCAGGGAGGAGAGAGGACTTGGAGACCCAACTCTGGACGAGGTATGGGGACTGCAGTTATAGTGTCTCTGGGTCTGAAACAGGACCAACAAATGGAGAAGAGGCTGCAGAGTGAGGGATCTCTGTAAAGAAGGAGGAGGAGGGGGCTCTGCACTACCGACCACGGGTTTTCCAACAGCAAAAGGAGCAGTGGTGATAATATCGAACACTGGGGAACACTACTGTATACGCCCATCGAGTCTGAACAGCAACCTTTCACCACTTCTCTCTGTTTACTGTTCTTGAGCCAATGTTATATCCACACTTTCACTGTCCCTTTAATCCATAGGCTTCAGTTTCCTTAACCTGTCTATTGAATGCCAGTTGATCAAACACCTTTTGAAAGACCATATATATAACTTCAATCACACCACCCTCATCAACCCTCTCCATTGTTTTATCAAAGAACTCCATCAAGTTTACCTCAGCACCACCTCTCTCCACTCCTCCACTGTTGTTAAATTATCAGACTGATTATCCGACATCCAGTACTGGATGAGCAGAAATTTCCTCCAATTAAATATTGGGAAGATTGAAGCCATTGTTTTCACTCCCCACTCCAACTCTGTTCCCTTGCTATTGATTCCATCCCACTCCCTGGTGACAGTCTGAGATTCAGACAGTCTGTTTGCAATCTTGGTGTCACATTTCACCACAAAATGAGCTTTAACCTCATTTTCAGGGTATAATTACAACCGCCTATTTCCATCTCAGTAACATCGCCTGACGTCACCCCGGTCTCAGCCCATCTGCTGCTGAAACCTCATTCATGCCATCGTCACCTCTCGATGTGACTATTCCAACTCACTCCTGGCTGATCTCCCACATCTACTCTCTGTAAACTTGATGTCATCCAAAACTCTGCTGCCCATGTCTTAGCTCACACCAAGTCCCTTTCATCTATCACTGACCGACATTGGCTCCCAGTCAAGCAATGTCTTGATTTTAAAATTCCCATCCTTGTTTTCATATCTCTCAATGGCCTCGCCCCTCCCTATCTCTGTAATCTCCTCCAGCTCCAGAACCCATCGAGCCATCTGTGCTTCTCGAATTCTGGCCTCTTTTGCATCCGTTTAGATGTTTACAAAGTTATGAGCGGCATGGGCAGAGTGGATACTCAGAATCTTTTTCCCAGGGTGGAAGAGTCAGTTACTTGGGAACATAGGTTTCAGGTGCGAGGGGCAAAGTTTAGAGGGGATGTGCAAGGCAGGTTTTTGACACAGAGGGTGGTGAGTGCCTGGAACTTGCTGCCGGGGGAGGTGGTGGAAGCAGATACGATATCGACGTTTAAGAGACATCCTGATAAATATATGAATAGGAAGGGAATAGAGCGATATGGGCCCCGGAAGTGCAGAAGGTGTTATTTTAGGCAGGCATCAAGATCGGCGCAGGCTTGGAGGGCCGAATGGCCTGTTCCTGTGCTGTACTGTTCTTTGTTCTTGGTTCTTTGTTATTTTAATCACTGCACCACTGACGACCGTGCCTTCTGCTGCCGGGGCCCAATCTCTGCAGTATCCTCCCTCCACACTTCCGCCTCTCCATCTCGCTTCCCTCCTTTAAGACATTCCTGAAAACTTTCCTCTTTGGCTAAGCTGTTGGTCCTTTGACCTAATATCTCCTGTTGTATCTCAGTTCGTCATTTGCTTCATAATGCTCCTGTGAAGCATCTTGGGATGGTTTAAAGACAATATCTAAATATAGATTGTCGTTGTTGAAGTTCGCCAGACATAATTTGTCTATAACATATCCATGTTGCTAACCACTTACTATCCAATGTTTTTCCAAGCAACAAATATTTTTCTCTTGGGTTGTCACGTCTAAAAAATTCCCCAGCCGTGACTCTAGTATGACTGGGCAGTAATTACAGCGTTTATCCCATATCTCCTTTTTTAAACAGGATGTAAGATTTACAATCCTCCAATCCTCTGTCATCACACCCATATCCAAGGAGGATTGGAAGATTCTGGCCAGTGCCTATGCTATTTCCACCAGTCCTTCCCTCAGAAACCCCTATAAATCCCATTCACACAAGGTAAGAGTTCCAGTTTATTGTGGTCCAAAAAGTGTTGGATTGAAAGTGGTTAACAGAAACTGTTTGTTCAGTGACTGTAATTAATGTCAGTCTCCATGGACCCTGATTGTGTCACAGGAGGGTTTCCCTCTTCTATTAATAAGGGACTCCTTTCAATGTGTTATCATACTGTCAGCGGGAGCATCACGCCCGGCACTCACAGGGTTCAGCGGCTCAAGAGAGAGGGAGAGGATAGATCAGAATCTGAGAACAATGGGTCAGAATCTGAGAACAATGGGTCAGAATCTGAGAACAATGGGTCAGAGTCTGAGAACAATGGGTCAGAATCTGAGAACAATGGGTCAGAGTCTGAGAACAATGGGTCAGAATCTGAGAACAATGGGTCAGAATCTTAGAACAATGGGTCAGAATCTGAGAACAATGTGTCAGAATCTGAGAACAATGGGTCAGAATCTGATAACAATGGGTCAAAATCTGAGAACAATGGGTCAGAATCTGAGAACAATGGGTCAGAATCTGAGAACAATGGGTCAGAGTCTGAGAACAATGGGTCAGAATCTGAGAACAATGGGTCAGAGTCTGAGAACAATGGGTCAGAATCTGAGAACAATGGGTCAGAATCTGAGAACAATGGGTCAGAATCTGAGAACAATGTGTCAGAATCTGAGAACAATGGGTCAGAATCTGATAACAATGGGTCAAAATCTGAGAACAATGGGTCAGAATCTGAGAACAATGGGTCAGAATCTGAGAACAATGGGTCAGAGTCTGAGAACAATGGGTCAGAATCTGAGAACAATGGGTCAGAATATGAGAACAATGGGTCAGAATCTGAGAACAATGGGACAGAATCTGAGAACAATGGGTCAGAATCTGAGAACAATGGGTCAGAGTCTGAGAACAATGGGTCAGAGTCTGATAACAATGGGTCAGAATCTGAGAACAATGGGTCAGAATCTGAGAACAATGGGTCAAAATCTGAGAACAATGGGTCAGAATCTGAGAACAATGGGACAGAATCTGAGAACAATGGGTCAGAATCTGAGAACAATGGGTCAGAATCTGAGAACAATGGGTCAGAATCTGAGAACAATAGATTGGAATGTTACAACAATGAGCAAGAGTTTATCCTCAGAACTTCACGATCTTTCTACACATTATGATCGGTTCTCATTAGACTTTCGCATCTACCTCGCACTTCGGATTGTTCAATACATTTATTATCCCATCCTCGCTCTTGTTGGTGTCCCTGGTTAGTATCTGTTTCCAGGTATTTATTCTGAAAACAATGTTTAACTGTATTACTGTTCCTGTAATTTACTCTACCCTCCTTGCTGCTGTTGTTAATCCCGGTGAATATCTCCAGTAATTACCTTGATTAACCATGTTTAACTGCATTACTGCTCCTGTAATTTTCTCTGCCCTCCTTGCTGCTGTTGTTATTTCTGCTGAATCTCTATCTCCAGAAATCAGCAGTATAAACCACTGCTAACAGTATTTCAGTTCTTGTAATTTACTCTCTCCTCTTTGCTGCTGATACTGTCTCTATTTCCAGCTAGGAGATCTGTAAACCCTGTTTACTGAAATACTGTTCTGGAACGTAAATTGTGGGAAGAGAGAAGACAGTGTCATTGGTCCATTGGTCTCCATCACAAACTCCATCCCCTATCTGTGAACCACATACCCGATCGTGAGGCTGAACCAGACAGTTTACAACCTCTGTGTTCTATTTTTAGCTGACCTGAGTTCATCTCCAAATTCTCTCCATCACCAACCCTGTCTACTACCACCTGAGTAATATCACCCGTCTCCACCTCTGCCTCAGCCCATCTGCTGCATCAACCCTCATCTGTGCCTTTGTTAAATCCAAACTTGACTATTCCTAATCTATCCTGGTCACCCTCCCAGTTATAAACCTCCATAAACCACAGCCCATTCAGAACTCTGCTGCCTGTATCCTAACTCACACCAAATCCCGATCACCCATCACCCCTGTGCTCACTGATCTACATTGGCTCCCGGTCTGGCAGCACCTTAATTTTAATTTGATCATTCTTGTGTTTGAATCCCTCCATGGCCTCACCCTTCCATTAGTCCCATTTCCCTGTGCATTTCCCATATTTCTGCAAATAATATGCCTTCAATCTTTTCTCAATTCTCTTTTTAAAGTGAATTTCTTTATCTCTGTATCTGTCCCTCGCCAAGATTTGCAACTCTACAGAACCAGCGGTGCTGACGACACAGAAGCTGGAACCCATAAAATGATGTGAACCACACACCAGCCACTTCTAGTGTGGTCAGCACAGTGCCCCATGCTGGACAGTGCTCTGGTATGGTCAGCACAGTGCCCCATGGTGGGCAGGGCTCTAGTATGGTCAGCACAGTGCCCCATGGTGGGCAGGGCTCTAGTATGGTCAGCACAGTGCCCCATGGTGGGCAGGGCTCTAGTATGGTCAGCACAGTGCCCCATGGTGGGCAGTACACTGGTATGGTCAGCTCAGTGCCCCATGCTGGACAGTGCTCTGGTATGGTCAGCACAGTGCCCCATGGTGGGCAGTACACTGGTATGGTCAGCACAGTGCCCCATGGTGGGCAGGGGTCTAGCGAGTCGTACTATGTTTGTGATGCTCATGTGAGGATGATTTTGAATGTGACTTTAATGTACCAACCAGACAGCTTTGATGTACGTCTTTGAAATCTGGTCTCTGCATGTTCACTGACCGCCTGTTTTAGTCAATGTCAGTTGAATATACATTTAGCATCACAACGAATCCCCTCTAATGTTATTTAAATGGACCAGGCATCCAACTTACAGGTGAGGGGCTTTTGACTTACTTCTGCTATTGTAAAGTTAGTGGAGGTGCTGTGGATGGTTTTCCGGAGGTTGTGTTGGGAGCTGCTGCAGACCTTCAGGGAGGACAGAGGATTTGGTGACCCAACACTCGACGAGGTATGGGGACTGTAGTTACGGTGTCTCTGGGTCTGTTACATGACCAACAAATGGAGCAGAGGCTGCAGAGAGGGGAAGTTCTGTAAAGCGGGAGGAGAAGGGGGCTCTGCCCTACCCATCCCGGGTTTTCTAAGAGCACTTTTCCTTTTCCTATCTACACCTAACCCAGGAGTAGTGTGACACTGATTCAATAAGGAGAAGGTCACAGAGCTGTGTCATCTCCTGCAACACGACCTGGAGCCTCACACCAGGGTGAGGACGGAGCTGTCAGTGCCTGTTAAGATCACAGTTTCTTTGAACATCTATGTATCTGGATCTTTCCAGGCAGGAGCAGGAAACATATCAAACATAGAGTCATAGAGAGTGGTAGATACATTTATGACACAGAGGAAGGCCAGTCGGCCTCTCTGTGCCAGATCTCTGTGGAATAATCCAGTCAGTTCCACTCCCCCGCTCAATCCCCATATCTCTGCAAGTGCATTTCCTTCTGGTGTCCATCCAGTTTCTTTCTGAAATCATTGATTGTCTCGGCTTCCACCACCCTCATGGGCAGTGAGTTCCAGCTCATTACCATCCACTGTGTAAAAAAGTTCTTCCTCATATTTCCCTGCATCTCTTGCCCAAAACCTTCCATCTGTGTCCCCTAGTCTGTGTTTCATCAGTTAATGGGAACAAGTTTTTCCTTGTCTATCTTATCTAAGCCTATCATAATCTTGCCCACCTCTGTCAAATCTCTCTCAATTTCCTATACTCCAGGGAGAGCAACTCCATCTTCTCCAAACTAACCTTGCAGCTAAACCCCACATCCCTGGAACCATTCTGTTAAATCTCCTTTGCACCCTCACAGGGACCTTCACATCATTCCTAAAGTGTGGTGACCAGAACTGTACACAGTTCTCTAGTTGGGGCCGAACCAAAGCTTTATAAAGTTTCAGCATAACTTACGTGCTTTTGTATCTTTGTCTCTAATGATGAAGCCCAAGATCTGATATGTTTTGCTAAACACTCTGCTAATATCTCCTTCCGCCTTCAAATATCAATACATATGGAGCCCCAGGTCCCTCTGTTCCTGCACAATCTTTAGAACGGTGTCATTAAGTCTATATTGCCTTCCTACTCCTTCTGACAAAATGCATCAGCTCACACTCCTCTGTATTAAATTCTACCTGTCAGTTCTCTGTCCATTCTGCTAGCCTATCTATATCCTGTTGCAGGCAGTTTGTAACATCTTCACAGTTTACTACACCTCCAAGTATGGGATCATCGGAACATTTTGAAATTCTATTCTGTATTCCAAAATCCATGTCATTTATATATAGCTAACAGAAAAAGCTGTGGTCCGAGCACTGACCCTTGGGGAGCATCACTGTCTACCATGCTCCAGTCTGAAAAGCAACCATTTAACACATTTCTCTTTTTTCTGTCCTCTGGACAATTTTTGATCCAATTGGATGCTATTCCATTTGCTTCAGTTTTGCTAATCAAGCTTTTGTTTGGTTCTTCATCAAATACTTTCATAAAATCCATGTAGCCAACATCCGCCACATTCCCTGCATCAACCTTCTCTGAGCATCAAAATAAATTCAATTAGTTCAGTCAAGCGTGATCTGCCATTTAGATATCCGTGCTGACAATCCTTAAATAACTCAAACCTCTCCAAGTGTGTGTTGTCCTTTTTCCCTGATTATTGTTTCGAAAACCTTACTCACGACTGATGTTTAACTAACTGACCAGTAGTTACTAGGCCTGTGTGTTCCCCACTGATAATTCAGGGAGGTGAGGGTGACCATCTATGTCATCAGTTTCTCCCTCAGCAGGGAGAAGCAGGATGAGATACCCCGTGGCTTTGTCAGGATAGCGGGATTCCTGATGGTGTATGTGTCTCTGCGGGGCCTCCGTGTCGACGGGGAGGGGTACATGAACTGGAGGAACTCTCACTCCATTAATGCACAGTTGGTGTGTGAGCATGCCCAGTACATCATGTTGGTGTACTATCCTGGCAGCAGCCACGATACATTCATTCTGATGCAGTCAGCCGGTTCCACACTTTGGCTGCCATGCAGAACCAGAATGTGGCTCCTCGGAGATGAAAGATTCCATTCTCTAGACACAGCCCATGTTTCTACATCCCCAAACCACCTCCCACCGCCAACCAACCTCACACAATTAACATGTGTATAACGTGAGCAATGGAGTCACCAGGAACATGGTGGAACTGACCATCGGTGTGATGAAGCTTTACTTCCGATGTCTGAACCGCTCGGGGGGAGCCCTCCAGTACACACTGGAGCAGGTGTCCAAGTTCATGGTGTTCTGCTGCACCCTTCATATCATCACCATCATGAGGACACAGGCATTGGCACCAGGAATCCGGAGGACACCTCAGGAGGAGGAGGTGGAGGCAGGGAGGATAATTCCTGGATGCCATCGACCCGGACAGGTGTTGGAGACTGTCACCTAAGATTCCAGTTCACATAAGACAGCTTCCCTTTCCCACCATGGATCCCCCATTCTCCACCATTACACCCATCTCAGACGCCCCATCACAGTGTCCCCTTGGTCACCATCCTGCAATGTAAAACACCAACAAAATTATTTTCTTTGACATCTTTATCCAACAGCACATCCAATTATACAAACAAAACTGTACTATTCACCCTTGTGTATTCCCTTAGTGCCTATCTGGTGGGTTCCCTCGACTTGCCTGGTGCTCCTACACAGTGTTTCCACAATGGCTGCAGCATGGCTGGTGGAAGTCTGCTGACTTTCACTGGGGAGACTGCAGATGGCCTTGCAGGACATCCTCGAGCAGCTCTGGTCCTTACGGGCTCGTATTCGGATTGCACCACCTCGACTTGGGCAGCAGCAGCCTGGGCTGGCTGATGGGCAACAGCAAGGACATTGAAGGAGTGACAGTGATGTGAGAACAAATACTGTCATCCTGAGAGAGGACAGCAGGTTCATGCTCCACGCAGACACTGTCACTCCCCCGGGGCGACACCTCAGCAATCCTAGTAATCTACTGGATCACAGATTGCTGGACTGCTGTGAGATCCTACAAACCCCTTTGAACACTGAGATCCACAGCCATGATGACAGCAGTCTGATCCTGCATGGCAGCAAGCATGGATCTCATGACCTCAGTCTGAGCTTCCACTGCAGCACTGAGTCGTTGGGAATCTGCCGTCTGTGCTGCAGTGGAAGCTGAGACAATGTTCACCAGACACTGTATCACGGCTGGGTCCGCTAGTGCAGTCATAGAGTTAGTGACCACTTCCACAGGGGAAAGAATGGGCTTCAAGTTCTGTGCAATGTCCTGTGCCACGTTGGATCCGGACTCCTCCATGTTCCTTGAAAGTGACAACAGACTGTCTGACAGGCCTGTCAATGGACAAAGTATTTCAGTGTACATATCCATCAGCATTCTCTTGTCTGCTGTTCCAGCTATGTTTACATCTGAGTCCTGTGTATTATAAGTCGTTTGTGACCTCGTCCTCCGGTGAGCTGACACATGAACTATCCTTTCCCCCGACCTGGCTGCAGCTCACTCATGCTCGGTGACTCACCACGTGCAGATTACGACCTATACCAGCCTCTAAGATACACACAGTGTAAGTATTTGATCTGGTGACTGAGTTTCAGACCAAATGATGGGGCATCACTCTCAGTGTTGTGCTGCTGCTCTCTCTGTCTCCTGGAGCTGCTGTGACTGGGAAGCTGGCAGCTTTGGGTTGTCATTAGAAAGTATAAAATCAGAAGAGGAGGGTTGGAGTGAGGGATTGGGGGTGGGATGGAAAGCATGAATTCATGGTCCCGCCATCTGCAGCTTGTACATCATCCCAGACAGCAGGAGGAGGGGGAGGTGGGAGTTAAGAAGAGACATAAGGCAGGTGCATAACATCATGCTGAATGCTCTCGGTGAAGCCGGATGCTACGGGCTCTGTCACAGCCAGTCCCATGATGTGAGGAACCATCTCCTCCCTCAGGCTCAGGGGATAAAGGTCTGCCCAGACCCCGCCGATTCACTGCTGCTCCCTGTGATTGTCGGCCACCATGTTCTGTAAGAGAGAGGGCAGAATATCAGTGATTGTGTTGCACTGTGTTTGGGTGATGTGTCTACCATAGCTGAATAGCTGGAGATATGTGGAGGCAGTGAGAGGTGGGTGTGAGGCTGGTATCAGTGGAAGGTGTGTGAGGGTGAGGTGGAGTATGTGAATGTTAGGTGTTAGCCCTGAGTGTTAGGGACTGTTGATGGGTGAGTGATGGGGGTGTGGTACATTGAGCAGTGTGAGAGGTTGGTGGTGTTGGGGGTAGGAGATGTCATGTGGAGATGAATTCACTGACATTGACCACCCGTGTGAGCTCATTAAACTTCTTCTGGCTCTGCTGCCAGGTCCTCAGGGCCAGACCTCTTGCATTGACCTCCCTGGCCACCTGCTCCCATTCCCTTCGGAGGACGTTCCTTGAGGGTCTCCAGCCCACTCCACGGAAACATGGCCTCTCTCCTCCTTTCAGACTCCATGGCTAAGGCCTCCAACACTACATCCGTGAACAGCAGAGCCCACTCTCTGTCCTAGATTCCATTGACCTTGTCTCCAATTGCAGCATTCCCAATCAGCAACGGCAGCCTCCTGTGATTCAGTGCAACTTCCCGTTTCGAGGGACAGACTGCCTTGAAGAGCTGAAGCCTGGCTGAAACACGAGCCAGCCTCACACACAGTTAGGCCCCTGTTAAACTTGCAGACAGACAGTAGCGCGGGTCGCTTTATGGTGTACGTAGAATGCATGGAAATGAGGAGGCAGCAGGATGTTTGTGTGTCACCTGTCTCAACAGGAACGGGGACGGGCAGATCATGACTCCTCTGCTGCAAAAGTGATGCAAACACGATTTTTTCGCACTTCCGATTGACCTTTCCCTCTTTCACGTTTTTTTATCTTTCCCTCAGTCACTTCACTCTTTGTCTCTTGCTCATAGAATTAGAGATTGGTACAGCACAGAAAAAGGCTATTCGGCCCATTGTGTCAGTACTGTCTCTTTGAAAGAGCTATCGAATTAGCTCCTCTCCCAGCCTCTTTCCCCAGACTCATTTTGCCAATGTGGAAAAACCTTTCCTTCAATCTCAGTCTCTCCCTCTTGCAGCAGTCACACAGCTTCCAGCCTCTTCACACAGCCACAGTCAGCTGAACTTCGTTAACTCCTCAGCACCTCCAATTAGGCAGCAGCCAACCCCAGTGCTGTACTTGTCCTCCGAGTATTTAATGGGGGACAGTGTAGAGTGAGCTTTATTCTGGATCTAAGCCGTGCTGTACCTGTCATGGCAGTGTTTGATGGGGCCAGTGTAGACTGAGCTTTACTCTGCATCTAACCTGTACTGACTCTGCCACAAACATGTGTTCATCTAAAACTCTGCTGCCTGTGTCTAAACTCAAAGTAAGTCCCGTTCATCCATCACTCCAGTGCTCGTTGACCAACATTGGCCCCTGCTCCGGCAACATCTTGATTTGAAAACTCTCATCCTCATGTTCAAACCTAACTCATTCTGAAATGCCCAGTGATGAAACTGTCTCATCAAAATACTAAATGTTATTTTGTTTGTTCGAACCACAGGGACTGCAGTGGTTCAAGGTTCACCATTTTCTCATGGTAACCAGGGATGGGGAAGTAATGCTGGCCTTGTCAGTATCACCCATATCCTGAGAACAAATAGACAGGAAATAAAATAGTAATAAAATCAATGAATTTGTAATTGACGGATTGAAACCAGGCGAGGTCTGTGATCAGAGTGAGACGTCATAACCCAATAAACAAATTGTCAACACAATTTATCTCACCAGCTCCTTGTATCTGTCTTTCTGCTGTTGTCTTCAGCAGAAAACAAGTAACAATTAATCTCGGGATTAAAAACTACTGAATATCAATTGTACACATGAGATACGTACTCAATGGTTTCTGTTATCAGACAGTCAGAGAATTACACAGCACAGGAGGAGACCATTTAACAAATCGTCCCATTTCCAGCTGTTTGAAGGAAATTTTCAATTATTCCTCTCCCCTGTTCTTTTCTCCCAGTCCAGTAAATCACCCTGTTAGTATTGATCCAATTCCCTTTTGAACGTTTCTGTTAAATCTGCTTCCACAACCCTTTCAGGAAGTGAATTCCAAATCATAAACACTCGCTGTGTAAAGAAAAGAAAATCTCCTCATCTCTCCTCTGTTTTTTGTTAATCAACATTAAACTGTGTTCTCTGGTTACTGACCCTTCATCCAGTCAAACCAGATTATCTTTATTTATTCTAGCAAAACACATCATCATTTTCAGGCCCTCTATTAAATCTCCCTTTTAGCTTCTCTGCTCTCAGGAGAATAATCCCAGATTCTCTCCCCATAACTGAAGTCCCTCATCCCTGTTACCATTCTAGTATAACGCCTAGGTACCATCTCCAAGGCCTTGAAATCTTCATAAAGTGTGGTGTCCAGAATTGGAAACAATATCCCGGCTGAGGCTCAAACAGTCATTTCTAGTCTTAGCAGAATGTTCTTGTGTTTTTTTTAAATTCTTTGCTTCTAGTTATAAAGCTAAGGATCCCGGATGCCTTTTTAATATCTTCACAACTTATCCAGCCACCATTGAAGATTTGTGTACATACGCACCCAGTCTCTGTGCTCCGGTACCATCTTTTAAATGGTGCAGTTTAGTTTCTATTCACTCCCTTATTCTCCCTCACAAAATAATCACTTCCCCAATTCTATGTGTTAAATTTCAGTCACCATGTGTATTCTCATTTCACCATCTGACTGTCCACGTCCTCCTGCTGAAGCAGCTACTATCCTTCACACAGGTTACTATTTATTTATTTATTTTTTATTGAGAGATACAGCACTGAAACAGGCCCTTCGGCCCACCGAGTCTGTGCCGACCATCAACTACCCATTTATACTAATCCTACACTAATTCCATATTCCTACCACTTCCCCACCTGTCCCTATATTTCCCTACCACCTACCTATACTAGGAGCAATTTATAATGGCCAATTTATCTATCAACCTGCAAGTCTTTGGCATGTGGGAGGAAACCAGAGCACCCAGAGGAAACCCACGCAGACACAGGGAGAACTTGCAAACTCCACACAAGTAGTACCCAGAATTGAACCTGGGTCGCTGGAGCTGTGAGGTTGCAGTGCTAACCACTGGCTTATGCAAATGTTGAGACTCTGCTCTTCACGCATAAGTCTTTGTCATGTATCAATTTATCTATAAGTCAAGAAGAGTACTGGTTCTAATACTGACCCTTGAAAAATTGCACTGTATACTCCCCCTCCTCCACCAGTCTGAACAATGTCTGTTCACTACTACTCTCTGCTTTCTGTCCCTGAGTCAGTGTCATATCCACACTCTCACTGTCACATTAATCCATGTGTTCCATTTTCATAACAAGTCTATGAAATGCCATTTGATCACAGGCCTTTTGAAAGTCTGTGTACATAAGTGTATATACATAATTGCATATGCATGTGCAGGGGTGGAAGATGTTGGTATGGTTCTTAATGAATACGTGTTTCACGTTACAAAAGAGGGGTATGACGCAGATATTGTAGCTAAGGAGGAGGAATATGAAGTATTTGATGTGATATACATAGGGAGAGAGGAAGTATTAATGGGATTAGCATCCTTGAAAGTTGATAAGTCACCAGATCCAGATAAAATGCATCATAGGCTGTTAAAAGAAGCAAGAGAGGAAATAGCAGAGGGTCTGACCATCATTTTCCAGTCGTCAGTGGGTACAGGTGTGGTGCCAGAGGATTGGAGTACTGTTAACATTGTACCTCTGTTTATAAAGGGAGCCAGGGTCAGACTGAAAAATTACAGGCCAGTCAGTCTAACCTCAGTAGTGGGCAAATTATTGGAATCTATTCTGCGAGACAGGTTAAACTGTCTGTTAGAAAGGCACAGGCTAATCAAGGATAGTCAGCATGGATTTGTTAAGGGACGCTCCAGTTTGACCAACTTGATTGAATTTTTTGAAGAAGTAACAAGGAAGATAGATGAGGTAGTGCAGTTCATGTGGTCGACATGGATTTTTTATCAAGGCTTTTGACAAGGTCCCACATGTCAGACTGGTTAAAAAAATAAAATCCCAGGTAATCCAGGGAAATACAGCCAGGTTGATACCAAATTGGCTCAGTGGCAGGAAACAAAGTGTAATTGCTGACGGGTGTTTTATTGACTGGAGGGCTGCTTCCAGTGGCGCTCCACAGGGCTCAGTACTGGGTCCCCTGCTGTTTGTGGTATATATTAACGATTTGGACGTAAATGTAGAAGCATGATCAAGAGGTTTGTCGATGACACACAGATTGGCCATGTGGTAGATAGCGAGGAGGATAGCTGTAGGCTGCAGGAAGATATCGAAGGCAGAAAAGTGCCAAATGGGATTCAACCTGATTAAGTATGAGGCGATGTAATTGAGGAGGTCAAACAAGGCAAAGGAATATACGATAAATGGGAACATGTGAGAAGTGTAGAGGAAGTGAGGGACCTTT